>NC_066396.1:76458968-76641468 GCF_013377495.2 Cygnus atratus
ACAAACGAACCTCCGAAACTTCTCTTCTCTAAACAGAAGAGCCTCAGTTCTCTTAACCTTTCCTCCTAGGACAGATGCTTCAGGCCCTTTATCATCTTCATGGCTCTTCATTGGAATCTCTCCTGGACACAGCATTCCAGGTGCAAAGGAGAAGGGAAGGAACACCTCCCTTGACCTGCTGCAATGCTTTGCCTAATGCAGCCCAGATACCTTTGGTCTTCTTTTCTTCAAGGGCACAGTGCTGGCTTGTGGTCAGCTTGGTATCCACCCAGTTCCTTTTCTGCCAAGCTGCTTCCCAGGTGGGTGGCCCCTAATATATATGTTTTTGATCCTCCTTAGGCAGTGCAGAACATTACACTTATAGAATCATGGAATCACCTAGGTTGAAAAAGACCTTCAAGACCATCAAATTTGATCATCTGCCTGACCTACTGAGTCCCATGACTGAACCATGTCCCTTAGTACCACATCCACATGTCTCTTAAATACCTTCGGGGACGGGGACTCCACCGTTTCCATGTGCAGCCTGTTCCAATGCTTGACCACCCTCTGCATGAAGCAATTCTTCCTAATGTTCAATATAAACTTCCCCTGGCACAAATTGAAACTGTTTAATACAATCATAGAACAGTTTGGGTTGGAAAGGACCTTAAAGACCATCTAGTTCCAAACCCCTGACATGGGCAAGGATGCCACCCACTAGATCAGGTTGTATGGGGCCTCATCCAGCCTGGTCTTGAACACTTTCAGGGATGAGGCATCCACAACTTCTCTGGGCAACCTGTTTCAGTGCCTCGCCAGCTTCTGAGTGAAGAATTTCTTCCTAATCTCAAATCTAAATCTCCCTTCTTTTAGTTTAAAACCATTCCCCCTTGTTCTGTCATTGTGCTGGGAGCCCCAGACCTGAACGCAGTACTCCAGGTGGGACCTCATGAAGGCAGAGCAGAGAGAAACAATCACCTCCCTCAACCTTCTGGCCTCTCTTCTGTTGATGCAGCCCAGGATGCAGATGGCTTTCCGGGCTGCAAGTGTGCACTGCTGGCTCGTGTCAAGCCTTTTGTCCACCAGAACCCCCCACCAGAACCCCCGGATCCTTCTTCACAGGGCTGCTCTCAAAGATTTCTTCTCCCAGTCTGTGCTCATGTCTGGGATTGCCCCAGCCAAGTGCAGCACCTTGCACTTGGATTTGAATCTCATTAGATTCACATGGGCCCATGTCTCCAGCCTGTCCAGGTCCCTTTGGATGGCATCTCTTCCTTCTGTTATATCAACTATACCACTCAGTTTGGTGTCATCAGCAAACTTGCTGGGGGTCCGCTCAATCCCATCACCTGTGTCATTGATGAAGATATTGAAAATTGCTGGTCCCAAGACAGACTCCTGAGGGACACCACTAGTCACTGGCCTCCACCTGGACAAAGAGCCATTAATCGCTACTCTCTGGGTGCAGCCATCAAGCCAATTCCTTATCCACCAGATGGTCTACCCTTCAAATCCATATCTTTGCAATTTGGAGATCAGGATGTTGTATGAGACCGTGTCAAAGGTCTTACAGAAGTCCAGGTAGATGACATCAGTCAGTCTTCCCTTGTTGACTGCATCACAGACTTCCCTTATCACTCCATCACAGAAGGCCACCAGATTGGTTGGGCACGATTTGCCCTTGGTGAAGCCATGCTGGCTGTCTCAGATCACCTCTTTGTCTTGCAAGCGCCTTAACATTGCTTCCAGGAGGATCTGTTGAATGATCTTGCCAGGCATATAGGTGAGACTCACTGGTCTGTAGTTCCCTGGGTCCTCCTTTCTACCCTTTTTACAAACGGGAGTGATGTTTCCCTTTTTCCAGTCACCAGGGACTTCACCTGAGTGCCATGAATTTTCAAATACGATGGAGAGAGGTTTGGCGACTACATCAGCCAGTTCCCTCAGGATCCTGGGGTGCGTGTCATCAGAGGCCATAGACTTGTAGTTGTTAAGTTGCATCAGGAGGTCCTGAACTTGCTCTTTGCTTACAGGGGGAGGGACTCTGCTCCCCCAGCATCTACCTAGAGGTTCAGGGACTTGAGATATGTGGGAATCCTGACAACTAGTGAAGACTGAGGCAAAGTTGTTAAGTACCGCTGCCTTCTCCATGTCTGTTGTTACCAGCTCTCCATCTTCATTTGTCAGAGGTGTTACACTCTCCCTAGTCTTTCTTTTGCAGCCAAAGTACCTGTAGAACCCCTTCTTGTTATTCTTTGCATCCCTTGCCAAGTCTAGTTCTGTCAGTGCCTTGGCTTTCCTGATCCCATCCCTACACATCTGGACAGTATTTCTGTACTCTTCCCAGGATGCATGGCCCTGTTTCCACCATCTGTGCATTTCCTTCTTTTGCCTAAGTTTGACCAGCAGATCCTTATTCAACTGTGCTGGTTTCCTACATTCCCTGCTTGATCTATTACATATAGGAATAGAGAGCTCTTGTGCTCCAAGGAAAATATCCTTAAAGAGTTGCTAGCTCTGATCAGACCCACGTCCCATGGGATTCGTCCACCAATTCTTTGAACAGCTGGAAGTTGGCTCTTCTGAAGTTCAGGGTCCTGACTTTGCTCTTTGCCAGGCCCATATCCCTTGAGATCACAAACTCAACCAGGGCACAGTTGCTGCAACCCAAGCTTCCTCCAATTTTAAATTCTTTAATGAACTCTTCTGCATTGGTGAGCACCAGGTCCAGTAACGCTTCTCCTCTGGTTGGTTTGTCTAACACCTGGACCAGGAAGTTGTCCTCAGTGGACTCCAGGAGTCTCCTGGGTTGCTTACTGCCTGCCATGTGGCTTTCCCAGCAGTCATCCGGGTGGCTGAAATCCCCCAGGAGGATGAGAGCCTGTGAGCATGATGCTTCTTGTAGTTGGAGGCCTCATTCACAGGCTCCTCTTGATCGAGCAGCCTGTAGTAGACACCAACCACGAGATGTCCTTTGTTGATCCAGTCCTTAATTTTTACCCACAGGCTCTCAACCTGCTCTTGGCTATTTCTTAGAGGGAACTCTTCATAACCTATCCATTTCTTAACATAGAGGGCAAATACCCCACTCTTCTTTCCCTGCCTGTCTCTCCTGTAAAGCTTGTAGCCCTCTGTCCCACTGTTCCAGCTGTGTGATTTGTCCCACCATATTTCCATGATAGCAATTAGATTATAGTTTTCTAATTGCACTGTGGCTTCCAGCTCCCCCTGCTTGTTTCCCACGCTGCGTGCATTGGTGTAGAGGCACTTCAACTGGGCTATGGGCTGCATCCAATCTCTTTCTCCTGATTATTGGTGAAAAAGTTAAACAAATTCGGCCACAAGATTGAGCCCCAGCTGATGCCCCTGGTGACCAGCCACCAACTGAATTGAGCCCATCACTAGGACTCTTTGAGCCAGACCATCCAGCCAGTTCTTCTTCCAGCAAACTGTACATCTGTCCAAGTCATGAGCAGCCAGTTCCTCCAGGAGAATACTGTGAGAAATGATGTCAAACATACTTCTTCTTGTTGAATTTCATGAAGATCCTGTCAGCCTTTTTCTCCAGCCTGCCCAGGTCCCTCTGGGTGGCAGCACAACCCTCTGGCTTATCAGCTCCCAGTTTTGTGTCATCAGCAAACTTGCTGGGGTCACTACCCATCATCCAGAACATTAATGAAGAAATGAAAGAGGTTCTGGATGCAGTATAGACTCCCAGTGTATTCCAATAGTGACTGGTCTCTGACTAGGCTTTGTGACACTGACCACCCCCTCTGGGCCCAGCTGTTCAGCCAGATTTTGATCCACTTCGCTGTGTGCCAATCCAGCCCATACTTCATCAGCTTCTCTGTGAGGATCTTACGGGAGACATTGACAAAGACCTTACTGAAATCCAGGTAGGCAGTACCCACTGCTCTCCCCTCATCTGCCAGGCCACTCACTTCACTGTAGAAGGTTGTCGGGTTGGTCAAACATGACTTCACCTTGTTGAAGCCATGCTGACTACTCCTGATCACCTTACCATACTAGTTTATCTGCTGGGTGCCCCTAATGATGCTTATGGACTATTCTTAAGAGTACTTGTGAACGACAGGATTTCCTGCAGATATCCCTGATATTCCAAGGATATTTTCTCGGAATGCTGACTATTACAAAAGCCCACTGCAACAGTTTTACGCAACATTGTGGAGAAGTTTTGACTGCCTTTTGTCATTGTGACTTTCTGCAGTGAGGACATGACAACTGTCTCCCCTGCAAACAGTGTTAATTGTGGGGTCTGTAGTGCCTTATTCTGCAAGACTCTGTACTCATGTATTTAAAAAGGCAGCTGCTGCCTCAAAGACTTTGTCATCTTGGCATATAAAAGACAACAGATGAATGCAGTAAACAAATAGGGGAGTTGAGGGCAACGTAACAGTGAAACAATCAGGCATGTTCTGTATAATAAGCAGCAGTCACAGGGTGCCAGCAGCCTTGATGCTATGAAGGGCTTTTTTAGGCATCACAGGAGATAAGTTTCCAGGAGGAATGTGAAGGAGATTTGTACCGTTCTACTTTTCAAAGTACATGACAGGATTGGTTAGGCACAGGCATGACTAAGAGCTGGATGAATTGTATGAATAAGCCACTAAAACAAACAACATACCAAGGGCAGCTTCTTCAGTTACTCTTTAACCTCGTCTTTCAAAAACTAAGTTGGGAGACTGTCCATGGATTTTTATTTTTATTTTTTCTTTTCCTGTGTTGTGATTCTAATTATCTTTGTTTTCTTTTATTCTCTGCACCTCACCCACATTGTTAATACTCTATCCATACCAAACAGTCTGAGATAGGCATGTATATCGAACACCCACTCTTCAGGAAGGTTACTGCTCTTCTCAGCCCTGCTATTGTGTGAATTATATAAGGTACGGAGGCGGTGTGCGCTTGAGTATGGTTCATCAATTCTGCTGCTTGGGCATCTTCGCTTGTGTGGTTTCTGCAGCTCTCATGTACACTTTCTTATTGTGCCTTCTGTCCTTGCTCGCATTGTATTGTTATGCTTATGATAGCCAACATAAATCTTCTGCAAAAAGAGTTTATCACACCCATTCTTAGAAGAGCACTTTTAGAAAGATAATTATATATTTTTTTAAACATGTCACAACTTCCTCACTTTTTGCTACTTCTAATTAGGTATAAAAACAAGTATTGATACCAAGAAGTTAATTTTTATGTTAACAGTGAAGATGGGTGGAAAGCCAGAGTAGGGAATACAGCAAAGCAGTCCAAGGTTTATTCTAAAATGCAGATGTTTGCATATGCACATGACATATTAGCCTCTTACACTTTTTCATACCCCTCTCAGGATTTCCATCTACCCAGCCCTTTTTTAATATTTCACTGACATTTGGGCTAGCTAGATATCTACCAGAGGAAAGTTTTATGGTCACAGCATACTAATATTCATTTTAATTAACCAAAATGTTCCACTGCATTGATTCTTGATAAACTTTTACTCAAATACAGGCAGATAGACAGTAAAGCTGAAGAAACACACTTCATCTTATGGTAGCCTGATCAACAAGCTGCTGGAAAGCCAGAGCTGGAATGCAGACCTTGAGCCCAGGATCTTTGTTTTGGGAAGGCGGCTTCAGAGCTTCAGTCCAGGCTGTGCAGCCAGGAGTCTGGGCACAACAGTGAGACCTGGCTGGGTTTCTGAGCACCACCTCTACAGCAGGGGGCTTCCCAGGGTCACCTGGGACCCTAGGGTTGGGGGAAGGTAGCTTCTTCATCGTGTTTGGGTGTGGAGGGGAGAATAGAAATATCTTCATCTGAAACAAAAAATTTTGTGGATTTTTATTTCTATGGGAAACTGTAAACACTTTGGTTGTTGTGTCTATTTGGAGAGCTCATTAAAACCATCTTGCACTGACCAACCTTAGCCTACACCAAAAAAAATCAATTAAAATGAAGAAAGGCCTATACATGTTTACTGTATATAATTATTTAATTATTTCTATATTGGTGCATTACTGTGTAAATCATTGAACAGTACCATATAAGTCATTCTACTATTTTGTAATATATTGGTACTTCTTTTTTTTTTTTTTTTTCACTCAACTGTGAATAAATGAAAAAATAGAAGGAAAGAGTACCTTACTAGGTTTGGTTTTGGTGAATAAAAAAACCACCAATAACAACACTGAAATTAATATAATTGTAATTTGGTACCTAAGTTAGTACATTTTAAAACATGTACAGAGACAGCTGTTTACTGTGCTAGAACTGTTTGCCGAGAGGAATGCAATAATAGTTTGTAAGTAATAGTGTTTCTTAAAAATTCTTTCATTAATTTTAGCAGGTACAGCTGCTTGCTTGTTTACAATAATGAAAAGGAATTATGCTTGTGGTCTAGAGATGTCACTGTTCTTTGCTTACAAGCAAAGAAAGGGGACAGAGGCAGGAGACAGAGTACAGAGGAATGCTGTTTTGTTTCAACAGTAATAAGCAAAAACAAACAAAGAAATTAGGGCTCCACTAGCCACACAAACTAGGCCTCACACAAAGCCACAACTCTGCGCATAGTACAAAATCTAGAGTAAAATGTTATTGCTTTATTGGTTTCTTTACTTAGCTAATTTTGACTTTGAGGTGTACTTTACGTTGTACTTTCTTTGCTAGATCAGTCGCTTGGAGTGATCACACTAGGCAAGAGATCCAAAACAGGTCCTTTTGACCTGGTCTGGTGTGACCTCTTTGGCCTCAGTGAGTCAGCACCAGAAGTGATACTTCTGATTTCTTTCTGGCATGTTTTAATTATGTAGTTATGACATGGAAGCTTTGTTCTCAAACAATATGCTCTCTGAAGTGTTTGGTGTATTTTGGCTAATTACTTCAATTAAAAAAATTGACTATGCATGGGAATTTGCTGTGTGGTACTTGCAGGAATAATTATCACTGGTGAGGTAGCAGAAGTTCTTAAAACTATTTTAGAGACTACATTGCACTGAAATGTCTGGTTCCACAGGTGCATCCATTTGCAACACTGTGCAACACACGTGCTGGATTCCTAAGTGCTGTAAATCAGCAGCTCTGTAGGACAACCCTCTTTAGGCAGGGTTATTTCTCTGTATGTGAATCAGATGCTACTAACCCAGTATGCAAATGTCCACAGAGCTGATACTTTCTCATAAATGTGTTCAGAAAAATTGAAAATAGATTCTGAAGGAAGTATTTTTAAATGTTTTGATACGATAATGTTAGGCATTGGTAAAGTAAAATGGTAGCAAAACATGCTCTCTACTATATAATAAGGACTTATTTCTATATTGTGGTTTCTGATCACAGTACTTGTTTTCTAGTTAAAAGGAAAAATCATATAATGGTTCAAGACATCAACTGCTAGTTTCTATGTTTACAGGCCTGTTTGAAATTCATATACTAGTGATTTTCAATTCCATCTGAATCTTTCACACTATGATAAGGAAAACTGTACACTCACTGTTTCCAAGTTTGTTTGTTTTTTTTATCTTCCCTGACAGAGCTTTTTATTTTATTTATTTATTTATTTATTTTAGCAGTCCAAGCAGTAATTTGTCCATAACGTGAAGAATCTAGATTTCCTTCATATGAGGATAAATAAGATACTAAATGAAAGGCACAAGTACTTACATTACAAGAAAAAGTTTTCTGTACCCTTTGTAAACTGCAGGAGTTTCTATGGGTACTTGGACTTTCATACTAGAAATAAAATATAACGGATTATGCAGTGGAGAACAGTAGAACTCCTGTATGACAAAAGGAACAGCATCTATATGACTCCATCTGAAAGAGAACCATAATTTGATGGACACTGGGACTCAATACTTTAAAGAAATCTATTTTAAGTGACAGAAGTAGCAATATGCACAGAAGCACTTGGTGAGGAAAGAAGAACTCAACTACAGAATGCCTCTTTAATTGGCTAAATAGCAAAGACAAAGACAATTTAAATTAAAATTTTAAAAATTGATTCTTTCAGAACTAAGTATGCTAAAGTCATGACCTTTTCCACCTAGGACTCTTGATTCAAATTTTAACCTTTCTGAACAAAACTAAAGAAGATCAGATAGAGTGATCAAAACTCACTTCTTCCACTTGTGAAAATGAAGCTCTCTTTCAAGCTGATTTCACAAGAAATAGTTTTCAGGAGATTTTTTTTTCTTTTTTTTTTTTTTCTGTGTTTTGTAACCTACTGTTACATTGCAGAAAAACTTCTGGACTAAAGTACTCTGTAGTACAAAGTACAAGTGCACAAGCTTCAGTGGAATTAGTGGTGAGGTTAATTTTGTTTTCAGTTAATTATTCTTACTTAAGCGGTATATCTTAATATTTATCTCTTTTCTATTTTTAATTACTGCATGGATACATGCAGTATTTTTAAGTACTGCACAGATGGGAATGAGAGGTAGAAACCTGTTGAGATGTTCATGGTTGAGAGCAGGCATCCTCCATGAGCGTGTTCCAGGTGCTGTGATATGTGCTCCTCCACGGCATGTGTCTACAGGAAGTTCATGTCAAATTATTCAAGGTTTTAAAGCTGCTCAGAGGAACACGACACTTTCCATCAACCTTACGTTGTCCTCAGTTAATCATGGATCCCATGGTGGTGCAGTTGTATAGCTGAGGAATACGGGTACAGTCCTGGAGACAAATAATCCTCCTGTGGTTCTACAGCTTATGTAGCACTTCCCTTCTGTGAGCATGTTGAATGGCCCAGCCTGGAGCCAGAGAGAGCGTGACTGAATTTCTCGTGCATTTAGGGCACAGGTGGACATCTCATCTAGGTCTAGCTGAAGACTGACGATATTACAGCTACTGTTTGGTCATCACTAGGAGCTGCTGGCCCAGCTGTATCAGTAGAAAGGATCACTTGAGTTTTTCCTGAAAAAAAGTCTCAAGAATGTAACCAGAAGAAAGACTCTGAGTTTGAAAGCTTGTCTGTTCTCTTTCCGACCAAGTCAGTTAATCTAATAAAAGACATCTTACAAACTTTGCTTACATAGAATCACAGAATCATTAAGTTTGGAAAAGACCTCCAATATCATCTGGTCCAACCATCACCCTACCACCAATGTCACCCACTAAACCATGACCCTAAGCACCAAGTCCAACCTTTCCTTGAACACCCCCAGGGATGGTGACTCCACTCCAATGCCTAACTCCTCTTTCTGAGAAATGTCGCCTAATCTCCAACCTAAACCTCCCCTGGTGCAACTTGAGGCCATTCCCTCTAGTCCTATCACCTGCGAGAAGAGGCTGACCCCCAGCTCCCCACACCTTCCTTTAAGGTAGCTGTAGAGAGCAATGAGGTCTCTCCTGAGCCTCCTCTTCTCCAGACTAAACAACTCCAGTTCCCTCAGCCGCCCCTCACAGGACTTGTGTTCCAGGCCCTTCACCAACTTCGTAGTCCTTCTCTGGACATGCTCCAGGGCCTCGATGTCCTTCTTCTAGTGAGGGGCCCAATACTGAACACAGGACTCAAGGTATGGCCTCACCAGAGCAGAGTACAGGGGGATGATCACCTCCCTGGCCCTGCTGGCTGCACTGTTCCTGACACAAGCCAGGATGCTGTTGGCCTTCTTGCTTTGATGATATGCAAAAGGAGATGGAATGATCTGCAGACAGAAAACAAGAGAAAATAACCCAGGATTCATCCCAGAACACACAAAAAGCAAGTCTTTATAATTAAAGGCCAAGAAAAGCTAGTAGGTTCCTCATATGGAGCTGCAGAAATGTATGCTTTCCACCAAGAGAAGCAGAAGATCAGCCTGGGCACAGTGTTAAGTCTTAGGCTACTGGATACTCTGGGATGGGACTTGTGCTTTCAAATGTAGCTTAGGCACTTCAGGATAAGATTTGTATCTGAGGATTTCAGTGTAGCTGATAAATGCAGTTACTGAAACATCCAAATTCCAAAAATTCTTCACTTCTGAAATTCTTTGTCACATCATCTTACAAGTGCTGTACCCTGGGGCATTTAGAAAATATTTCCACTGTAATAATTTTACTTAGAGAGCAAACTAATGCAAGAAACTGTGTAATCCTTCTAGAAAAAAAAAAATCCTTTTTTTTTTTTTTTTTCCTACCTCTCTTTCCCCATTTTCATTCTTTTGTTCCATGACCTGTCTCTTCAGAAGATTTTTGTGAGTGTACCTTGACTTGGTAGGCTTTATCCCCACAGTCCTGCTGGGCAAGCAGATACAGTTAAAGCACAACTGTATAATAAGGCAAGTGTCTTCTAGTTTCATACTGAACCGAGTTTTGTTAGGACTCGTCTTAGTCACCTCATTTTCTGCACTGATGGACAATCAACCCTTTCCATAGCCTTTTCTCCCTCTCCAAATCAGTTGATGCCTGCTCATATCTTCCTTTTCCATTAGCATTGCTTTTAAACCCTTCAGAATTATTTTGATTTTAGGCTTAAGCCTTCGACAAATTTGCTGTAGTCTGATGAAGACAACATGGTTGTCTGGTCCCAATTAGGAGCTCATGTCAAATGCTCTCGATGCTTTCCTTAGATAACATGCATAAGCTAATAATTGTCATTTTTTCCTTTCCTGATTTCTCCTTGTGTTCTGTATATATACTAATAATATTCTGCTGTCTAAATTAGGAAACTCATATTACTTAGTATGTACCTTTTTTTCTCCATAGATTGTTCTGAATGACAAAGATTTGTTGTTGGAATGTTCCCAATTCTGTCCTTGAGTACACCATGACTGTAACAATACTAGTGAGCTACTTAAAACATTAGCTTTCTACTACCAAATGGAAATTGCCATCCACTTTCAGATAAGAGAGATAATGAATAAAAGACAAGCAACAGAAACACTAATGGTTTGTTTTTCACCTCTTATACAGACTCTCTGGTTTTAGCTATCTTGTTAAAACTACTATTATCCTTAAAAATTAATTTTTTAATCTGTTTAGAACACTTTGTTCCTGGGAAAGCATGAATGAGGTGGATTAAATTATATCTGTACTATACCTTTCTTGGTGATTGGTAATTTCATTGTCACTCATGACGCTATTCATTGCACTTAGCTGCATGGAAATGGACAAAAACATGACGTTTCCCCATGTACTAGACATAATGAGAATCTGTGGCTTTTCACAGCATCATACATCACTGAGATATGGGAGTAAACAAAACACGGGAAAGCAGTATTTTGAACAAAAGATCTTTTTTATTTTTATTTTTTCCCAGCAGCAATATAGGATATTTATATATGGGGAGGTGACAGGTACAATGCCCAGTTTAGGTGAGCAGCAAATAATCAGTCTGTGTCGTGCTTTTTCAACCCGCCTGTCAGCCAGTGAAGCACTGCTTTTGAACAAGGCCCCATACAAATGCCAGCTAGTAGCTCTGGCCTTGTTTCTTGTTTGTTTTTGCATTAACAATCTAAGATATCTATAAAAGGGCACAGATAAAAAATTCTGCAGAGTAATCATCCTCTGGAAATGATATACCTGCCAGCAAACTGTCCTATGTGCTTCCCACACGTATGGAGGCTTACACCCTTCTGTCTACCCATCTTCTTCAAACAGTAAGCATTTAACCCTGTGGTGGTTAGTATGTCTGTCTTTAGGATGACTGCATTTCTTTTGGACCTAATTTCACTGCACACATATTCATAATTCTTAACTGAAATTTGTAAGGCATATCAAAAATATCTAATGCAAAAGGTGCCATCTAAATGCAGTGTTGTGACAGAAAAAATGAAAACAAAACTTGCATGTTGTTGGCATGGTGGCTTACTAACAGATCTGTCATGAACATGTTATGAACAGTTTTAAGTAGAAATTGCAGTATTGTTTCAAAAATTCTCATTTCCTCAAATCACACACCAACCTCATTTCTTGTAGAATTTGACAAGTGAGGGTAGCTAATTTGGGGAGTACCAAAAACACAGAGTAACTACTTATGTTCCCTGTAGAACTGCTTGTATCCAAGCAGAAGTTCAACAAAACCAGAGCGGTTCTGCAAAACTTTTGACAGTATCTCATCCAATATATGCTTAGGCAGAAACTTTCTAATCTATGTTCACGAGAATATCACTGTGCAATCTAACACTGCCTAAAGTGTTTGCTTCCACTTTAAATAAATGTCAGTTGCTGTAAATACAGTACTTTGCAGATAAGCTGTGCAGAGCTTTTAACATTGACCTGTTTTTTGATATTAACCGGCACATAATAAATGCTTTTGGGAGGTTATTTTCTCTTGTCAGAGTCACTGTGACTTACATTACAAAATGTCAAAAAACACCAAAAAAAACACCCAATCTCCTTGGTAACAGTGTTTTTCCTTCCCTTTTGCTGTATGTTAGCAAATTAAAAAATAGTATTACTCCTATATAACACAATCATATAACGTTGATGTTTAAATCTTTATTGATTGATGTAAAGTCAGCACATACAAAACAAGATCAACATAGAAAAGTACTTACACTGTTAACATTTTGAAAGAAACAGAGTAAACTAAGACAATTTGGTACAGATACTGCAAAAATTATTCTTTGCATCAGTTTATTGCTTTGTATCAACTTATTATGAAGAATTCAAGGGGTATCCATAGCTGATATTCTAAGTGTTTTTCTCTTATACATGAAACTTGGTTTTTGCTTTTCAAAAGCACACAAAATCAACTTTTAATCTTCTCTTAGAAAACTGGCCACTGTTATGCTGTGCTGTACAGTCAAGCTGTGTAAAACTTGTCAATGTCCAATACAATCCTCACTGATGTTAGAACCGGGACTTAGTGCAACATTAAGGTCAATGTTACTTGTATATCCCATAAGAATGCTTCATAACACAATACTTTTAAAATGCTTTGGGGAAGAAGTCATCAGAGTTTTTAGGGTTACTCTTATTTTTTTTTTAATTTTCCTGCTCACAGTCTGATCTGCAATGAAAGGGTGGTAGGGATCTGAGCTTGTAGGCTCTCACTGTCAGGGTTGGAGCTGCAGCTGCTGCTGACCACCCTCATATTTCCACTGCAGGATGTGTATTTGTGATGTGGTGTGTGTTTTCTGGAATCTTTCACTGTTGAACTATCGTACTATCAAGTAGGATTTTCTCACAGTGATGCAATATGTATTTTCACTCAGTAAGATTTTATAATTTAAAATGCCTGCCCTTATGTAGAAGTACAGAAAGACTCATTTATTGTGCCAAGACAGTTTTTTCATACACTTCAAATTTGTACTGGATGCCATTCTCTTCCTGGACTTCAGCAGGGACACCTGGGTATCTAGAGAAAGGGAAAGAGAAAAAGCAAAGGACAAAAAGTAGATAATAATACCATTGTAAGTCACCAGTAATTTATCCGATTAATCAGAACAGAGAGTTGTCTGGTAAAAAGGAGATAAAAATTAATCCTTACCACACGAATACTAACTACAAACTATTTTTGGGAAACATGTCACATGTGAATCATGCTACTATCAGCAACTTGTATGTACATCTTTTTAAATTGAGAAAGTAGACATGCAAAACAAACAAGACGAATAAAAAAACAAAATTTTGATTTGAGCCTCCCACATTACTTAAAATGTTGGTAAAGGCAGAAGTGACATAGACACGTATTTTTTTGTTTGCTTTTGTCTAGATGGTCTAGAGGAAATGCTATGGTAAAGGCTTTTTACAGGTCAATGAGAGCTTCTTAAAGCCGATGATTGTTACCTGCTACAAAGTGTTCCCCTCTATTCCAAAGTTACTAAAACAATTTTTATTAATAGATACTCTTAAAATCTCTTCAGTTTCCTGTGACAGAATAAGAGTTTTTTATGAGTAATGTTGACATAGAGGGAGAAAGAAATTTTAAATTGTATTTGCTGGGTCAGCCTCTGTTAGGCTTCCATTTCAGTAGGGGAATTATCTGCTACTTTATAATTAATGTTTTAAGACCAAATTCTGATTTCAGTTCATTGACCAAAACTAATATATACAACCAAGAAACAACCAAGAGAAAGAGGGAAGAACTTTGGGTCAGAGATAATTATATTACACTAGACAAGGATATTACACATCACAGAGCACTTCAGAATATGTTAAAGTTGAGAAAGGTGACTCATCCTCCCCACTCACTTTGCCTCTCCTGCTTCCTTCTGTGCTTCCCCCACCTATTCTCTGCCAATTCAGTGCAAATCCACTCCTGTGCCCTAGGCTGTGAGCAGAGAGCCTGACTTGCCATACGTTCTGTCTGCTGCTGCTCTGTCATTAGCTGGAAACCAAAATAGGAGCAGCAAGATGAAGAGTTCCTGTACTTGTGTTGCTTTTTGAGGCATCTATTTGTACTTTTGGTACCTCCCCACTGCCTGTTGGATGCGATCTTGTTTGAAAGAACATGAAAAGTATGACTAGAATGTGACAAGGATAACATAAAAGAAACTGTAGTGAATGGCAGAAACTTAACTGTTTAATACTTGTTCTTACTAGGTTTGTTAGTAAAAAGTAAATTTTCACAAGAGAAAGGAATAGCCTTAGAAATCTATACAGGTCCAACCTACCCTGTTCTTTGCCTCAGATGATTCACCGAAGAAATTCAGAGGCTAATATACCACTAAACAGCATACTGAGAGATACAAACCTTAGTAAATATTTGAGTAATTCTACAGTGAGAGACAATAAGTAAGCTGCTTTTCAAGCATCTTCAAACTGAGAAATGCAATCCCTTACTGTAAGGGTTATGGGAGGCTGAAGAATCCAAAAAATTCAAAAATTCTGTCTGTTCTGAGTGTGGTATAAATTCCAAGATCTATGTAAAATACAACTTTGAGGAAAAATACAGTGAAAAGCACCCCTAACTTAAAACAGAACATGGCCTTAGTAGGGTCCTTACACATTCAGAATAAATAATTATTAAGTCTCCCTTCTGATACCTACTCTGTGAGAAGTTTGTAGTCATTGTAGTCAATTTCTGGAAAAAACGTGTCACTTTCAAATTCATGCAAAATTCTTGTCACAAACAATAGATGATTAATTGGCTTCTCCATTGCTGCCTTTAAAAGCAAAGAAAAAAATAATTAAAATTGAATTGCTCCCTGTAAAACAGCTCACCTATTCATGAAGTATTATTCTCGCTTAATGACATTTTAAATATTGTGTTAAAACACTATTTGAAATCTATAAGACAATACCAAATATACATTCTCATTTGAAATGCTATTTTCTTTACCAATTCTTTGAATTCTTATTGTCTGCTCCAGACATCACCACAGTAGTATGCAAAACAAACAAAAAAATGGATCTTAGGATAGTTTCTACTTATATTTTGCACACTAAAATTATGTTTTCTAAAACTGAAACTAATCTACTATTTATATACAAGGTTTAACCAAAGCACTGAAAACTGAACTCTAGATCTCCTCATTGCATTCTGCCCAGGAGCACTTTCTGAAAGGGTAACATCATCGTGTCCCAGTTTCACTTGTTAAGTGGCAGCAAGACCTGGTCTCAGAGCTTTGGGCTCTGAGAAAATTAATTAAATTAATTAATTAAGAAAAAGTTATGAGAAGTCCTGTGAGAAGAAAGAAGCAGTATGGCCTTGTCTCAACAAGTAATGTGTGTATTATATGTCTTTGAAAGACAGTAAATTTCAACTGGTGAGAAGAGGCCTGCACATAACGGTGAGTTTTTACAACGTTTTATTAATATCACTAAGGATTCATAGGCTACTTCTAGTCTGCATTAGTCTGAAATTCCAGTGATCAAGTTATATATCAATTTAACATCCAAGTTTGATCTCTGGATTATGGCAAAATGGTAATATGTTTTGAAAGTCTTGTAACAGCACCAAAGAGAATTTTCAGGTTCCTTGAATGAAAAAGATTATAAAGACAACTGTAAAGAGAGCTCCTCCCTAACAAATACACACAAACTCTTGAGTTAAAAAAGCTATCCTGGTGTCTGAGTACAACAAATTTGTTGAAATGCTTACAGCTGTTTCTCTGTTTCCCTTAATGGCAATCAGTAACGCTTTGTTAGAAGTGATTCACCATGCAGCATGCTATTAGATACAACTTTGACAAGTACAGGAACCAAGTAATTGCAAATTTTATCCAATAAAATTAATCGGTAGTGTTGCTGAGAAGCTCATTTCTAGAAAAGCAGCTCTATTACTACAGAATACCTTAAAATGAACGGGGTAAGTCACAGCATACCGATATCCATCAGCACTGAACTGATGTACAACTAGTTTGTATACAAATATAATTTATTTATTTATTACCTAAGGGCAGGCTGTAGAAGGAGAAACATCATGTGGAATGATCGAAGAATAACTTGCTTCACAAAATTAAAAAAACAACACCTTGTAAAACGAGTTACTTTTCTTTTGCAGTAGGGGGATAAATCCATTTCCTACTCAGCTTAATGGGAATTTTTCCAGGGCTTCAGCAAGAACTCTCTACCAGCAGGAAAGGTCAGGGAAGAACGCATGGAGTGACTGGCCACAGCTGCTGAACGGGCAGCTGAACTTAGCCCAACGGGGGCCAGAGAGTGGCCTCTGTTGTAGACAAAGGGTAACATAGGTTGAATGGATCAACCAGCTGTGTAACTGTCTGCCCCTGAATCAACAGAAAACATGCAAATGCCTTTGTGAGTTAGCCAGACCAGCTCTGGGGTCTGTATGTATACACAGCTCAGCTCAACGTAGAGCAAAAGAACCAAGCAACAAACAAAAAGAAGCTGCAGAAGAACAGGCTAGAGCTGGTTACAACCTACGTGTTGCTCCTCAGCATCATGACAGTGAGCACGTTACAGAGGTGAATACAGTGAAACACATTTGTAATGTGATTTGACCATGTATTCCAATGGCTAAAACTCTGCCAAGTGCAATTTTCACGTTGCAATTTAAGTGGGCTGCTGTACCACATCATGAGCTGACCTACCAGCCTGGCCTGAGTCTGACCTCATGGCCCTGTCCGGTCTCCCCAGCGCTACATCTGGCCCTGGTTATCTTCATGGAATATCAGGACAAGCTGAATTTTTCCCCAGTCACTAGCAGAACCCACCACCAGATGGGACAGGCACCTTTATGGCTGTGGTGGTTTTACCCAGCTGGGCAGCCGAGCTCCACCACAACCACTCTCTCACTCCCCCTCCTCAAAGGGAAAGGGAGAGAAAATAGGATGAAAAGGGCTCAAGGGTTGAGGGAATGTCAGGGAGATCACTCAACAATTCTTGTCACAGACAAAACAGACTCAGCATACGGAGATTAGAGAAATTTATTACTTATTACTAACAAGCTAGGGTAGTGGGAATTAAAGCAAACTAAAACATCTTTCTCCCCCCTCCCCCCTCCTTTCCACCTCCTCTCCCTGAGCAGCACAGGGAACTGGGAATGGGGGCTGCGGTCAGTCCCTGACGCTTCGTCTCCGCCGCTCCTTCACGGTCCCTCTCTGCCCCTGCTCCACGTGGGGTCCCTCCCACGGGATGCCCTCCTTCCCGAACTGAGCCTGCGGGGGCTGCCCACAGGCAGCAGCTCTTCAGGAACTGCTCCCACACGGCTCCGTACCACGGGGTCCATCCATCCCCCAGGAGCAAACTGCTCCAGCACGGGTCCCCCACGGGCGGCAGCTCCCCCCAGACCCCCTGCTCCTGCGTGGGCTCCTCTCCACGGGCTGCAGCTCCGGCCCGGGGCCTGCTCCTGCGGGGGCTCTCCATGGGCCGCAGCCTCCTCCAGGCCACATCCACCTGCTCCACCGGGGGCTCCTCCACGGGCTGCAGCGTGGAGATCTGCTCCATGTGGGACCCATGGGCTGCAGGGGGACAGCCTGCTCCACCAGGGGCCTCTCCACAGGCCGCAGAGGAACTGCTGCTGCCTGCCTGGAGCACCTCCTGCCCTCCTGCTGCACTCACCTTGGGGGCTGCAGGTCTCCTTCTCACTCATTTCTCACCCCTCTCTCTCAGCTGCTGTAGCACACCAGGCTTTTTCCCTTTCTTCAATCTCCTCTCCCAGAAGTACACCTAGTGTCACTCATGGCTCAGCTCAGGCCAGCAGCAGGTCCCTGTTGGAGCCAGCTGGAGCTGGTGTGGGGCAGCTGCTGGGCTCTGTTCACAGAGGCCATCCTTGCAGTCCCGCTGCTACCAAAACTTTGCCGTGTAAATCCAACATATCAGACCAAGAGGAAGAGATTTATAAAACAAAAGGATCACTCTTCTGAGTTCTTGGTTTGCTACATTTGAAAAGTCTGCACCCTCACTGCATTGTCATTATGTTCCCTCACTCCGTTGCCACACTGGATCTCAAAGACATTCTTGGTATGACTCTCATTTATTTTGTTTTCCCACCACAATCCACTGAATTATCCTAGGACTGTATTTGTACCTGTACTAGTTTCTCTTGGAAGTTCTCTTGTGAGAGTGTTTGCTCTCCTCGCAGGCTCGCCTGCTAATGTAGCAACTACAGAACCATTCAAGGTATTACAGTTTAATGAGATAAGGAAAGCAAAGTTGATTTTGTTTCATTTTAGAGCACAGTCTATTAAAACCATAGCTGCTGATCTGTTCCTTCAGAAACACCAGAGCCATTCCTCAGAGATGACTTTCCGAAAGAAAGGGAGGACAGGAGAGCTGGTGTCAGGACTGGTCCTTTTGTCCCAGGCAAGTCACCCCCGTACGTGAGCCAGAGTCCTTTATTACTCACATGAGCCTTTATATCCCTGTGAAAAGATTTTAGCATACCCTTGTCATTTTGCTCTTTTCTAGGCAACCGTCAACAGACCTGACTCTGAATCATACATCAAGAAGTAGATGACCTAGGAATTATTTTCCCCATAATTTCCAGCTGTATTGGACAGGCAGCCATACAAAATTAGTCTCTGTCTGCACTTAAAGAACTACTACCTTGAATTAGTTGTCCTTGTAGAACACAGGTTAAAACAACCCTAAAGCTCTACAACAAATAGCTGCACATTACAAGCAGTTTTCGAAAGTACTACATAGAAAATTAATCTTTTATAGATTTTATCACCAAACCGCTGCACACTGGAGGGCATAGCGACCAATTGCTGTAGAAGGGACGAATTAAATCCAGTCACTCAAAGATTTGTCCGTTTTAGAAGGACACATACATATAGCTTTGGCCTTCCCATCTTCTACTGATTACATAAAGTAGATAAAATAGGAAAAATAACTATGTGAACAACTTATTTTTCAAGTGTCTTTCTGCTTCTAGACAACATTGCCAATCCAAGCAAAATGCCAGAACAACACAAAAGAGAAAATTTCAAAAAAAAACATTCTGTCCACTTGCATTCTGTTTTTTGACTCTTAATATGCATATTGCAAGCTGCATTTTTGAAGCCACAAGAGCATTAATATATACATCACGTATGAAAAAAAATCTCACAGCTAAAGAGCTCTCGAAGTTCTAGGTCTCACCTGGGTAACACTTAAACCTTCTCTGTTGGAAGGGTAGCTGTGATAACCATGATAAGGTTATTCACCATGAAGCACCTTCAAAAACGCTTCCTTCCCATGTTCCCAGGGCTTGGCCGAATGAGGTAGGTAATACTGCTTCCTTCCTGAGCTGCTGAGGCTAAATATGGTGAGGGAGAGAACGCTCTATTAGCTCCCATCACCAGTTCTCTGCCAGGGACAAGAACGGTGCAATAAAAATATTGTATGACCTTTACTGAAAAGCCTGCCCGTTTTGCCCCAGCAGAAACAGATAACCTTTATGTACTAGACTTTCCTTTGTAAAGTGGAAAGAAGGGTCCATGTTAAGAGGGTCTTTTAAATTTTTCCCGCTACAATTGCAGCAAGCATCCTTGAAAAAGAACTTAAAAAGCAACTGCTTTCATAGCTGCATGGTTTGTGACTGCAACTCTGTCTCATATATTAACCATTTTTATTTTTTTTTCCCAGAGGAATGTTGAATTCGGTGTTAGTTCACAACAACAACCAAACAAAGAACGATAGGAACATTACACCTTTCCTTCCAGTGTTAAAAACTTTAGTTTGAAGAGTGTACTGGAAAGGCTGGATGTGTCTCTCTTAAGTCCATGAAAGCATAAAGATGCTAAACTAAAGAAAGTTCTTCAACTTTTACAAGAAATTATTAGTTAATCCACTAGTCCATTGCTAACATTGTGGTTCTGTTTCTTCTGATTTTATTTGTAACAAGGTAAGAGATAGAAGTATTGACTAGAGGCATAACTACATTAGTTATGGATATATTTTTACAAAACACAGATTTCTATAGAATGATAGTCCCATCAGCTGTAATGCTTTAACCTTGTCACATTTATATAGAAGAGACGTTAGGGAATTGCTTTATGATGGCTGTAATCTGTTCTCAAAAGACACCCGAAAGTCAAAGGAATTGTTAAATTGTCTTTCCATTGCTGTCGTTTTGTTCATAGAAATACACATGGGAAAATTATTCTGTAAAGAAGTATTTAGTGGCATTACAGGGCCAAAGTTACACTTGCTTACATTCTGGGAAGACAGCAATCTTCTCTGGAAACACAACTGCTCAGAATACACATCTGCATATTAAAGTAAGATTATAATGAGTTTGGTGGGACAGGGAAAGAAAATACAGACAGTACAACCACTCTCCTTCCTTGGAATTTACCTACATTGTCATGGCCAATTGCTGCCTAAGCCGTTCTCTCCATAGGCCAGGAGAACTTTGCCTATCATCCAGCCTGAAACCCTCCATAACACAATTTAGTGTATATCTAGAATTTAGTTTCCATGCAAAGACCTGATGTTGAGATGTTGCCCTTTATTTGTAGCTTAGTTTTTCAGTCTACACTTTGCACAAGGTAATGTTACTAGCTTTTAAAAATTTTAATAGGATTAAGCCGTACTAATTAGTTTGAAACAGAAATAGCAAAGAAGCCAATGCAGTGCTGTGCTTTTTGCACTGATTCCTCCCAGAGCAGAAAAATGCTTTAGCGTGACGCCCTCCACATCAATGGGTTCACACAGCTCAGATGAGCCTGCTCTTTGCAGCATGTTCTTGTAGCAGGGCTACAAGGAAACAACAACACACTGCACTGCAACATGCAAGAAGAGCACAGCACCTTACCACAGAAAAATGGGCTACCCGTGTAGCTCCTTCCTAAGTGGTTCTCAGTCCTTGGTCACATCTCTGACTGAATGCAACTCTTCAAAAAACGATGGTAACACACTTGTTAGTCTCTACTTCAGGATGTACGCAGTTTAAAACCACTTTGTCTTACGTGCAGGGAAGAGATTTCTTTTATGGTCTGTAGGAAATTCAGACATACTAAAATGTAATCCTTAAAATGCATATCTTAGTATATATGTATTAGTTAGCAAAGTTTGCGCAGGCTTGAAAAAATCACAGTAAAACTAGTGACTCAAATTATTAAGAAGTGATCTTTATGGTACAACAAAGATTTGAAGCTTAGCAAATGTGGCATCCACAACCCACTCAGGGCACGCAGAACCCAGTGAAGCGTATATGCTTAGTCAAGAAACTCTCTTTAAGAGGGTAATTAATCATCTGCAAGAGACTTGCTGCACTAAATATGAATAGCAACTTCATAATTCAATAATTTTGAAGAATGAAAGAAGGTAGATTACCAAACCCAATATGTCAAATACTAATACATAGGAAGACACCTGAGCATGAATATTAGATAACATTTTCCCTTAGAGATTACTGGAAATTTAATTTTCCAGCTCAAGCCTCTTTGTTGCATAATTTCCCCAAACATGATTTATCAGCAGCATCTATTTTATGTTATGCCCAGCCTAGGTATTAACTCAACAGCAAAAAAACCAAAACTTATGAAAGAAGAACTTTTCTTCTGTTATGAAATTACAAGTTCTCCAAATTTAATACATGAATACAATTCTGTACTTCAGCAATATGACCTTGAGTGTCATTGTTTGCTTCCGAGGCACCGAGAAAGCAACAAGCTGAGTAGGAACATATAAATTAGAAGAGACAATTTTAAATGTTTGAGATGCTGTAAAAAAAAATTTTTATCAAGGTGAAAACCTGTTTGACATATAGCCTGTTTTAGTGTCACTAAAGAGGCCTTGGTTATGAGGACCTGAGTCATACATTTTTTATTTTTTTAAAGTTTTGTTGCTAGCTTTTTCCACTGGTGGGTTCATTCTTTGGAGGTTGTGTTTGGCTATTTTTACAAAATAGGTTTACATTAAACACTCCAAAAACATTGTATCATAAGACCATTCCATCCACACGAGTAGATGTGTTTTCTGTTTTTGTTTTCTGTTTTTAAAAAAGCCACTGTTTAATATTTGAGGATATGCTGGACTTATAGTTCCTATTCCTAGTAAAATCTCAATGTTATTCTAAATCAATTCAAAATACCCAGTTTAATCCAATTAAAAAAGACTGATCTAATTTATATTGAGCAGACATCCTTAGGACCTCCAAGCAGCACTATTTTTCAGAGTCAAAGCCAAGTCCTGAACCTCTCAATTAAGAGACAATTAAGGAGACAGTATTTCCACACAGAGTGCGTCCACACTGGTGTCTCAGCTCAGAACAGAAATATGGTTTTGAAATCGATCTTCCAATTGTCCGCACTTGCCATGCTTTTGTTATACCAAGAAGCAATCTTGGTGTGTATGAACTACATTTCTTGGTGCTGAAACCAAGTCACAAAGTCTGCCTAAGGAACTTATCTGATATGCTCCAACTGCTAATAGGAACTCAAGGGACAATGAGTGAATCACCACCACAAGTTGTCCAGCACACATGCACTCAGTGAGCCAGCAAAAGGCTCTCAAAACATCAAGTGCTCATGCAAAACCATGGAGTGCCTCTCATGCCATAAAATGACTTTGTAATTGCTATGACCTGCTAGCCCTCACTGGGCTGCTACACTGCTCCTTCTTGTCCATGCAATCAATAGCAGCATCAACACCTTCCAGAACTCGGAAGACCCAGCATGGCATCACACTGAGACCTGAGGTAATTAAACTTGTAAACCTGTGCTGTGAGAAATCCAAAAGCTTCCTTGGAGGCAGTATTACACTTTATGGCCGTCTCAGGAGGTTACAAATCTTACGAGGTGATCAGTGTTAAGACACACTTAAGAAGATGAAGGCTGTCCTTAGCAAGACCTGGCACACCAACCAGCCACATCAAAAGCTTATCCCTGAGGACGCTTTGAGGCAGGAGGAGGTTTTTGAACCAGTCTCTTCAGTGGACTGTGGAAGCTGTTTTTAATCCTTTCTGTTTTCACTTCCTAATGCCAACACTACTCATCTGTCCCTGCTGCCACCAAAATGCAGAGGACAACAAGTTCCAGAAGAGACAGTTTCCCACAGTAAGCAGCTGAACAGAGTATGAGTGTAACCTGTATGAGAACATGGGATGGCCACCATGTTCAGAGCTTACCTTCTGTTCTTCACTGGACTTGAGGCAGAAACAAGCTTATGTTAGTACCCCTTTGATCCTGGAGAAACCCATGTCCTTGAGAACACAGGGAGGGTGGGCAAGAGGGCCACAAGCCACAGACAGCTGCACTGTATCTGTATAAATGTTCAGAAACAGGCAGGCTGTTTTCCCTCTCTCCTCTGTAGTCCTGAGGAAGCAGCTGCAGAAGCAGCAGCGGCGCCTTGCCTCTATCCCACTCCTTGCCCCTCTATTGCTGAGGTCAGCAGGCCAAACTGGAGACCATCTAGCACTTTTGCATGCCTGTGCTGGGCAAAGCAGCACAGCAGGCACCAGCAGTTCAGAGAGACAGGCTGGAAACCTGTGTCCCTTCCACACTCAGGCAGCTGGGAACTTGGTCCACCCCAGCACAGCTCTGTAGGTGCAGATATGCCAGGCTTGCGCATCTTCATGATCTGGGCAGGGCAACATGAGACACAGAGGGGATGCAGTATTTCAGAAAAGGAAGGCAATAAAACATCTTGGATGACCCCGTGCAGAAAGGATTCCTTTTCTGTCTGAGGTTCTTGGGAAACCTCCTGAACCATGCGCATCTGCCTCAGTTCTGGGGCCACCTGTGGTAACCCTTCTGGATTGCTGCCCTGGGCCTGGAACTTGGATGGGATGTGGGCACTGCCCAGGGCACCCACAAAAGGTGTGGGTAACCAAAGAGGGCAAAGGCATGGTCTTGCACATGTTCCCTACTTGTAACAAATTTAGAAATATGGTCTGTTCAATGACAACCTTGATCATGGTGGATGTCCCCAACCCAAACTGATTAATTGATCAGAAGTTGCTAAGCTTAGGAGCTTGTGTTAAAAGGCTCCAAGGAACAAGAAGACACACTCTTGAATAATGATATGGACCCTGCCAATGGCAAAGAAGCAGTACCAGCTCTTGACAAATGCCCTCAGTTGTGCACCCTCACATTCAATGCATCCATCCCTTATTCTCTAGGATCCCTATACCAGAGGGATGCCAGCAGCCTGAGCCAAGAAGTCCCGTGCCAAGGACCACTGATCAACCAGGGCAGAGCAGCTGCAGTGGTGATGACTCCAAGAAAGGCGCTGTGGCCATGCTTATACTCAGCCCTCAAGACACCCACAACAAGCCTGTGTGTGACAAGCTGTCCAAGGAGCTCTGTCGGAGGAAGTGCAACAAGGGTACGCTGAGCTCACCATTCTCTCTTGTGGTGATCCTGACAGAAAGACCACTGTACATTCAGGAGTTTGTGATCCACGTAAGTGGATTAGAGGCTGCACAGCTTGGGGTCCCCAGCATCTAAAGGGATTTAAGATTACCTACACTATTCCATCCTTCTTTAAAGCAGTGTTTAAAATATCACTTTAGAGTCTGAGTGCCTTTCTCAATGGGGTCATAATGGACTGGCTCCTCCTGATGCAAAACACCTCTTTGCTGCACTGTTGCAGAGCTGTATTCAAACGCAAAAGAGGATTTATTCAGCAGGCACCACAGTGTTACCTCCCAATGAGCAAGAACAGAAGCAACCCAGGTAAGGACTGGAAAAGGACTTGATGGTGGTTGGGATGATCATTTGCAGGAGAGACATGGAAATTCAAGTATGAGGCTTTCTAGAGCGAAGTGCTCTCTTCATCAAGGTTTGTCCTCATAAAGCTCTACCTACTTTGAAAGATCTGAACTTTGGGCTAAAAGCCCCAAACTGCTAAAAGCAGAAATGCCATATGCCCTCAGCATTACCTGCTTCAAACCACTCCTGCTGCACTTACTAGCTGAAGTAGTTACAGTCACTCTTCTCCATGACAGACTTGTACTTAATGAACACAAGCAGTCTTAAATCTTTGAGACATTCAAAGTAGTAAGATCAAAATAATGCTTTAAAAACAAGTACCTACAATTACTGAATAAAATGATTCACTTCAATTACCAATTAGTATTTTTACTTCCCACGCTTCTCTACATGGTAGAATGGAAATATTCCAGCAATCCATTGTGTATCTTCAATACAAGCACTAAAATATTACCTGCTGTTTCAATAGAAGTGTCTGGTTTCCATCAAACCCTTTCAAATAAGATCACAAAGATAGTTTGGATGCAGGAATCTGTATAAAACTTAAGATTTTTCCCAAATGAATTACAAATTCTTTTGAAACATCCTGAGTAGACACTTGAAAGAGGGAAAACAGCTGAAATTTTAAACCACATTCCTTCTGCTGATCAGCACAGCAATATGTTGTAAAAGTAGTCTTGATCAAAACTGCCTATTTATAATAAAACTAATGGTTAGTAATGGTATCAAAAATGGCGTTGTTTTCTATCAACCAGACACTAGAAAAATAGTTAAATTAAAAGCCAACAACATAGAATTTCCTCTATGAACAAGCAAAAATTATCGTTTTTTTACAGCACTAGATGAGTAAGTGGCTAATGTACAGAAGGAGTAAATGCTTCTGCTCACATTATGCATCAGGCAGAATTACATACAGAAGCCAAATCCGGTCTCTTGCTCATGATGGGCAATTATGCCCAATGTGAAGAGAATCTATCTCCAGAAATAAACTTGCCACTTATTACCAGGAAGCAGGCATTTTAATGGTTGAGAGTGAAGGACAATTTATTGCTATATAATACTTGATTATAGACTGAGTGCATTTGGACATCAAATGCATGGTGGGCTTCACCACATATGAAACTGACTATAAGACACAGATAAATGAAAAAAAATAGGCGGAGCAACAACAGTCTTTTACAGGCTATTTGCATATGCATGATTTTTTTTGTACAACTGTAATTACTAATTCTTTTTAAATTTTTTTTTCCAAAACGTATATTCCCTAAGACGCAGAGAAGAGATTCACAAAAGGCACAAACTGCAAGAAAGGCAAGAAATACTCAAACATGTATTTTCTCACCCTATATACAAAAAAAATATTAACAGTCTAATTTGCTACCAGGAGCAGAATGGCACTTTCATCACACACCTGAAGTCCAAGTGCCAGACAAGAAGTGGAGTACATTTCCTGCATACCTGAAATGACCAGAGGACAGGAAATGATTGTCCTTTATTGTAAACATAAAAAGGTTGCTTTACAATTCCTACTTAAGACCTGTTTTTTAAAAAAAGGAAAAAAATCAGAATAAAGAATGCTTCTCCTGATTGATGTGAAAGGAACTAGGGTTGATGTACGTTATCTTTTCTGTGGTACTGTTTGATGATAAGTGTAATTTATATGAGAAACTAACAAAAGAAATCACCTGAGAATTAAATGGCAGACCGTACACTGTGTAGGAGGTCAAAGGATGGCTTCAGGGACATGGATGTAGGCATGGAAAGCAGGCTAAATTTTATATGTGTGTAAGACAAAAATGAGAGGAAAAGTTTTGGGGAACAGAGAAAGATAGCTGAGGAAATACAGGGCAACAAGAAGATAGGTTTTACTTTAGACTTTGTTGCACACCTAATACCTTAATTAAGGAGAGGAGGAACTTTGCTTTTGAAGGAAAACAGGGCTGTTTATACAGGGCTTTGAGAAAAGAATATAGTGGCACACATTGTCTTTTTGGAACATAAACAGACACCAAGAGAAACCTGGGGAGTGGGAACAGTAGGGACAGCTGGTTGCTGGAAGGGCAAAGAGTCAGTTCCACGTTTTATCTTAACTAATCTCCTCTTATTTCTAACGTTATTACATGCCAGGTCTCTTTAAATACTCCTTTCTTATTTGTACAACCGTATACAATGTAATACTTTAGCTTAAAGCACTGTACTGGTTTTCTTTGTTCTTATATCCTCTGCAGAGCCAGTCTACTTGGACAGTAAAATAAACGAAACAATATGGGTCTTGGTGTAAAAACCTAGCAATTTAAATAGTTAACAAAAGCTCTCAAAAGCACAATGACTGTATGACATTGCAAGAGCAACATTTGCTACTTGGACAGGTATTTTAAACTTCTGAGTTGAATATTACTCTTTAAGACTTGCTCTGCTGGAGTCACTGGAGTTTTCTAGGTCACTTGAGTAAAAAAAAAAAAAAAGGCTTACTCCTGTACTTTGTAAAGTGGAAATAATTTTGGCCTTCCTTCTTCCATCACAGAAAATTAATAATTTAAGAGTACTATAAATGTACCTTATAAACTGAAGTGCCTCCAACGATCCACACCATGTCTACTTTACTCTTTAATTCCGGTGAATCCAGAAGAGCTAAGGCATCATCCAGACTTTTGGAAAGATAATGTGCTCCTTTTGGGGTTTCCCTAGGAAAACCAAAGTTTTATTAAAGGACCATTTGTCACAATAATCAAAACAATCACGGCATACAGTGTATTTCACTGAATTTACAAGTGACTACATGTTTCTCATTAGTTCACTATTTTGAAATGTCTATTACTGCTAAACTGATAGAATTCTCAGCTCACTGCAGGATTGCTTAACAAATCAAAATCTAACCCTAACTGTGACTTAAGAGGCACTATAAATTATAGACCTGATTTTTTAATCAAGTTTTTAAAAAAGCATAACTGGGGAATGTAGATATCCATATATTAAAATATAGATTTTTACTTGAATTCTAGAATTAATATTCTAGTTAGGAATTAATATTCCATTCAGCAAAACAAGTCAAAAAGTCCTTATCACCCCCCCAACCTCTCCTTTCAGCCTCAAACTCACTAACAACTTCCAAAGCAATAAACCGTTACAGGTGGACATTTTTATTTAAGAATACTTCAATTGTGGGTGATGTATTCAGAAAGACAGCTCTGAGAAAGGACAGGTTCATATACATTCGATGTTAATAAAAATAAACTTCAAAGAAATGATTGAATTCATCAATGTAACTAGGTACTAGAGAAATATAATTAAATATATGAGTCCAAAGGAATATTGGAAAGTGTCAGATGGTTTGTGTGTAGAGCTAGGACTTCTATTTATTATGTGAAGTAGTAATAATTGTTTTGTGAAGTGATTAAAAAATAAAATAAAAATATTAAAGAAATTAAAGGTAGTGATATTACTCAATCAATAGTAGAGGTGCTTCCTAACCAGAGATAGAACATGTTACATTGAGAATGACTTTATGAGGTACTGTTATACATATCTTTAAGCACAGCTTTGTTATGTTTTACAGGCTTATTATTCATTATACATACTTGAGCTCCCTGCTGAGCACTATATTAATTCTGTCTTTTAAAGGACGATGCTTCTCAGGAATGGAGAACCAGGTTTTTTTACCCATTATCAGTGCATTCTGTTTACCTGAGGAAGAGAGAAAGCATTTATTTAAATGGTATTTTTGCTCTGTACTAAATTTGTTTAGTTGCTCAGTGACATCTGCTGGACTTTCCCTCCCCCTTCCGAAATCAATTTCACCAGTTAACAAAAGTACATGCTCATGCCCCAATTCTGAAATGAGTCACAGGCACAAAAGAACAGCTTTGTGGCCTCAAAGCGTTGGCAGGCAGTTGACACCAATGTAATCTTATTCACACTGTAAACCTGCAAAATTTAAATTAAAAACAACATCAACAAAAAACCAACAACCAAAAAAACCACACACAAAAGGCATGTCACTGTCCATTACATAAACACGGGCTCTGCTAGTTATGAAGCCAAATTCATCTCCATGTGTGGGACCAACTCACAACGTCAGAGTTCTTAAAGAATGAATAAACATTTTTGGTCTCTTCTTAAATGCAAAAGTGGCATTCAGTACTTGACTTGGTGTTTGCATGTTCCAGCATTCCAATTATTTGATCAGAAATAGTTACCAGGTTTGAGAGTTATTAAAAAAAAAAGCAGCCAGGTAAAAAGACAACTTTTGGGAGAAGAACCAGCCAAACTAAATTTAAAGCAGGTGTCCGACAGATGTTCAATCATATCCTAAAACTCACCCTTCAGTATTATTTCTGACCAAACACAAAGATGCATAATCCAATTATCTCTCACACACATCCTCTTGAGCAGAGGGCTATCAGCACTTCCCTTCATTATTAGCAAGTGGTGTTGTCAGAGAAATAAACATGGAGGTTGAGACTCACAAAAGGCAGGAGGAAGCTTATTACTGTGCTACAAAGCAGGAGGGATTCTGTTGAAAAGAAAAGAGCATTTGCACACAGCTACATTCTCTGCTTCTTGGCACACCAGAGAACTGATGTTCCAGCTGTCCATGTGCCATGCCTAAACACCCTTGTCCTGCAGATAAGCTGCACGAGCAAATATCCAAAGAGATGTACAGCACTGTCAGTTTAGTTTTTTTTAGCAGAGACCACTAGCAGAAAACACAAAAGTTCTGAAAAGCATGTTTTTCCTCATAGAGATTCACAGAGGGACACCCAAGAGGTCAGAACAAATATTTATCTAGACCAATATCTAATTTACAGTAGTGGTCAGTGCAGGTAGACAAGCAGACTAAAAGCAAGATCAGGTGATACTTCTCCATGGTTTACTTCCCCTTTTGAAAAATCAGTGACTGATCACTTTTTTGAGCTAAAGGTGGTAGCCTTGCTGTAAAGATTTATGGCAGCGTTATCCATTACAAGGTCTGTTTACAAAGAAACTTAACTGCCTGACATTTAAGATCATATCTTATCAAAAGATTTGCAAGCAGGATGGAGCTTTTTTTTTTTTAATTGTATTTAAAATATCTTCTTATTTTTCTTTTTTTGGTGATGGGTTATTTGTGCGAGGTAAGGTGGAAACTGTAGATAAATAAAAAGACTTATGTTCTGTCCTTTTAGTATACAAGGGTGCAACGGGCTCTATCAAATTTCAAAAACACAAGTAAAATCCTTAAGACTGTTGGACATGAGATTACACAGTCTTTGTGGAGTATGGAACAGACCTTCAAATCAGAAAGTGGGAATATGTCACTTAAACATGGGCACGTGTTAGGCTTCCCAGAAGTTTTGTGAACAAGTAAATTTTGCCATACAGTATATTTAATAGCAGTGTGGGAAAAAGAAAAAAAACAGGAGAGTAACCCTATTGACTAACAGAAGCAGCAAAAAAACAGAGGGTAAGCCTGTTGTCTGTCATGGCCCTGATCCCACCAGCTGCAGAGAGCTCAAGTGGCTTGGAGAGGTCCGAACCTTCCTCTCCCGATGCCTCCTTCCCGCTCCTACCGCGTACCTTGCACTGGCCGTTCCAGCAGATGCCCAACCAGTAAGTACCCTGGTTGGTCTACTGGGTTATAGAATTGAAATGGCTCAAACAAAAATCAAACCAACATTAAAGACCATGTGAGAGGGGAGCAGGGATAATGCAGCAAGGCTTCACTCTCCTCCAGCAGAAAAAGCCAGAACAAGCTGGCTGTTTCCAGCCCCTGCATTCCCGTATCCACTGGCTGGTGCTGATTTCCACAACCTTTTTGACCCTTCAGTAACTGCCTTTGTTTCACCAAATCGTCTGTGATATTACCTTGCTGCAAAGATCTCATTGGGCCCCCCGAACATTATTGCTACATATTACCAGTACAGTTACATATTACTCTGTGCAGATATACTGTATATTGCTGTAGTATTGGTGCTGCATATGAACAGTACACTTTGGGTTTTCTGGCACGCTGGGATGGCTTCAGCACCCAGACAAACAAGCAAAACTAATGTCACAAGGGTCAGAGTGGTGTAATGAATGGCCAAGGCTGAACTATACAGCAAACAAGTCAGATAAGCTATCACAGCCTGAAAAAAATAAAAATAAAAAGCCTGCTAATAATTCAGCACATAATAACTTTGCCATTTTATACTTGTTCAGGGTTAGAGCTGTAGGCAGACTCTTGTCTTCTACCCTGCTGGGGTAGCAGGACTTTGATTTTATTTATTGGACTTTATTTTTTTGATTGTATTTATTGGACTTTGATTCATCTCCAGTTTCCCCACTTAGCTGAAACAACCTGCAGATGGCATTTTTATAAAGTGGTAAAGTACTTTTGGGTAAAAAAATAATCTTCTTTTGTCTTATTTATGTCAAAACACAAATTGGTTCTTTTGAAGCATAAGACATATGAAAAAGAAAGTGCGCTAGGTAATTCTATGCCTACTTTTATTATGAAACAAGGATGATGGTGAGGCTTAGGAGGGTGTGGAAGGGCAGGCTGTTTGCAGAAGCCTAACTTTTGTGATAAATTAGCGGGTGTTTGTTCATTGTCTCTAAAAGGAATGCAGAGAATATACTGAGAAGATAAGGTTTCACAATTTATGGCCTTGTTAAGGGGGAGGATTAAGAAAGTAGATAGTGGGGAAGGGGATGCTGGGCAAACATCCTTGATGAAATAAAGACTCTGTGATCGCAAGGCATCGCTTCACTACCCCCTTTCCTGAGCACGAGCATAACGCATGAACACTGAGAGAGGAGCGACGACCCCCCCCACCAACGGACTGCGCAGCCTCAAGAGATTCAACAGGAACTTGGATGCTATAAAACAGCGATGCGAAAAAAGGAAAGTTGCGTGCTGTGGCGGAGCGGAGACTCCCTGGCCGCCCAGCGCTGTTTTGCTTGTGCCTGCTTACTTAATTAATAAAATATTTTTGATAGACCAGAAAATTGCGTGGTCTGACTTATGACAACTTTGAGGCGACTGAAGTGAAATTACCTGTTTTCTGTGACCGACACCACACGAACCTAACAACAGGGTGCCCACTGCACCTCGAAACACATTACCTTTCACGTGGGACGTGGTGGTCATTCTCTGGAAGTACTTGTACTCGTTCCTGACAAGAGAACGAGCAGAGGGTTACGAGGGTTTAGGATTAAATTGCATTTCTGTGACTGGAGACGGCTGCACGGCAGCGCCGGGCGGAGGCGGGAGGGAGTGAGGGAGCCGAAGGGCAGGGAGCAGGCCCAGCTCGGTGCCCTGCCCGGAGCGGAACCTTTGGCCCCGACCCCGCCTGCATGGGGCTGCTCTCGGCCGGGACCCCCCCCCCAAGCGCCCCCCCAGCCCCTCGGGGCTCCTCACACGGCCCCGACCCGCGCAGCACCCAGCACCACGCCGTGCATTTTTCCCGCCTCCCACTCTGGACTACATCTCCCAGCGCGCACCGCGAGGCCCGGCAGCCCATGCCGGCCCGCAGCGCGCCGCGGGGCACGCTGGGACTCGTAGTCCCCCCCCCCCGGCATACCGCAGCGCCGGTCCCGCCGTACCTCAGCGGCGGCCAGGGCAGGGTGCCGTCCTTCCCGATGCCCATGTTCTGGCACACGGCCACGATGGAGTTGAGCGAGCGCACCATACCCTCCGCCGCCGCCACCGACACCACCCCGAGACTCGCGGCGCAGCGGCGGGGCGGGCCCGGGGCGGGCGCTCTGAGGGCGCCACATCCGGCGGGGGCGGCGCGGCCGGGTCCGAGGCCTTGTCGTGAGTGCCGTGGCCATGCCCCGGGGGCGGCGGCGGGACCGCGGCGGTGGCTGCGGAGGCGGTGTCGGCCATCAGCCGGTGCTCAGCCGCTTCTTCGGGCCGGCGGCGAGCGGCGCGGAGCCGGTGCGGGGCGGCAGTGGTCGGGGGGCTGGGGATTTGGGGCTTGGGGCCGCGCCGCCGCGTGGTCTCCCCGCCGTGAGTGGGGTTTGGGGTGCCTCCCCCCTCCCCTCATGGCCCTGCGTGGGTGTTTCAGCCTCTTCCTCTCGTCTTTGGGACGAGGTTGCTGTGGGAGGTGTGGATGCGGCGCGGGGAGGTCGCAGGTTGAGCCGTGGGGATGGGGTTTGCGCGGTGACTCGCTTAAAGCACCAAGGCTGGCCACCCAAAATGCGGATGCGAGCTGCTGAAAGCAGCTGCTGTGTTGTTTTCCTTAAAGCGCATCTAAACGTCGTGCTGCTGCAAGTTGCTTCTGTGTATTTGGCCTTACTTCCTGCCTTCTGCCTGTCACAGCACGCTGACGGGGGAACAGGCGTAAATCGGTGAATTTTCCCATCACAAAGTGTTAAAAGCACGCGTCTGTCAAAAGACACCCATGGAGAAGCAGTCAAAAGTACTGTATTTTATACCCACCCGGGGTGATGATGGGTGTTCACGCCTAGGAATTAAATTTGGGGGACAAGGGCTTCCAGCGTGGTGTAGTGAATATGTTCTTCCACCATCAGATTGGAGGCCTTGGGAAGTAGAGCATCTACTCTAGAAGTAGAGCCAGCATCTGCCCAGAAGAAGGGACTGAGCTATGGAAACTGGGGTTTACGGATGAGATTTGATTCGCACACAGGGTGGTAGTATGGGGAGTGACAGGAAGGCTTAAATGCTCGTTCAGTTCTCTGCTACAGACATAGCTCTAAGCTGCCTTTTGAAGCCCTTGCAGCTGCAAAGTGTTCCTTTTTTAGCACAACTGCCAGCCTGTTCACACAGTACACTGTTTTTCTCACTCTTGGGGCCTTGCATGTTAGAACTGTTTTATAAACAAAAATGTAGATTGTTAAAATAGTTAAGAATTTTGTATGTCGTAAGTTAATTTGTATTTTGCATTGTCTTATTATGAAGTTCTCAGGTGTATTGTTGTCTTTCATAGAGGATTGGAAAAGGAAAAAAAGTAACTGAATTTCTCTATTTAATTTCTGTTTCAGGCTTCTGAAGTTGGCCCGAAAAGGAGAACATCGTCTGAAAACAATGAACCATGTGAAAAAAAGACCAAGGCACGACAGAGTACCATGGATGACATCTTTAACCCACTGAAGACTCAGGGTAAAAGTGAGTTGACTGTAAACAAGACTTCAAGAATTTATATTCAATAAACAGTTTTTCATTGTCAAACGTAAAAAGAATTTTCTGCAGATATTATAGGAAGCATCTATTAATTGTAAGGTGTATCTTTGAAGAGCCATTGTGAGCGTACTACCTGTACTTTTAAAGCACATGTTTGTGGTTCACGAGCTAGGTGTTTGAGCCTTGCTCTGAAATTATTCTGCAAAGCCTCCTGAACTGACTCAGCTTTGACAAGTCGTTTAGTTGGTGAAGTCCTGGCAGAAATGCTACAACTTCCTTCTCTGTGTTGGTTTAGCAGTCTGTCTTTTAGACTCGGCCTGCAGGTTGACTGGCACCTGACAGCTGCTTGCAGCCTGGCCTGTGACTGAGGTACCTAAAGGCCACCTCAGAGTAAATAGTTCCAATGCAGTGGAATAGTTCCAATGCAGTGCCCTGAACTATGATATGTCAGCTACTTGATTACATTAAAAATGCCTGTGTTGCATCTGGCTTTGAACCAAGATTTTAACAAATGATGCTAGCAGAAAAACAAGTCAGCTAATGTAAACTTTATTACACTTACAATTCTTGTGAAAGAGTTGTCCTCTACATATTTTTTAAGTAGGTATTATATTCAGTTTTGTGGGTGTGGTGGTTTGAATTATCAGTAAGGGACACCATCATCTAACAACATTGTCTGCATAAAAGCTATGCTGAAAAATATAACTCATCTCTCAGTATTCTTGGCTAGTTTTGTGGCTCTGCAGTTATCAGTTCAGAAAATAATTTTGCTTCTTTTTCCATATATGAAGAAGCATACAAGTGAGGAATATTGACTCTCCAGAAAATATAACCAAGTTACTTGCATGCACAATTCTGTCAGGTTGGCAGAATGAAAGCAATGGGAGAGGAGAGGGAAGAGGGAGACTAAGCAAAAAGTTGGAGTTCCCTACTTATTGATGTCATTCTAATAGACGTTTTAGAAAATAATCTGCTAATCTATTTTTTGTTATGTATTTTTACTGAAGAAGAACCTCAGAAGTGTGAAAAGCCCGGGATATGTTTGCAAACTCTAGACAGACTGAGAGAATTCTGCAGTGATTCAGACCAGCAATGTAACAGAGTCCGGGAGGATAGTTTTCGGGAGAAACAATCGATGTGTTTGGAAAAGTGTCCCAGTATTACTGGGAGAAGTCCAGAATTGAAAAGCCCTCTTCAGTGTGGGGACACTAACCCAAAGGTTGCTCAGAAGGTACGTAGAGCTGTGGTCCGGTGCTGTGTAGGTGACTTTTTTTTCTGGTTTAAAAAAGAAAGCTTAGGCACAAGATTCCTTTTACATTTTAAGTATTTTGTTTTCTGTCAGTAAATAGTTTAGCACCACACAATAGACCAGTGTTTGTGTGTGGATGTTTTCCTGGAACTCTTAGCACAGTGAGCAGAATGGCTCTCGCAGCTCTTCAGAGGTATCATTAAATATTGCATCGTGTTAGTAAGCAGCGACTAGAGAGCATAAACACTGGCAGCGTGTCTCTAATTACATGTTAACCTACAATATTGTAGTAACAAATGTTCAGTGTGGTCCTTTGCTTGGCTTTCTTTCAGTTCCACCAGTTCTGACAGGGGCTGTAAAATTCCTACAAGATGTCTTTGCAAAAATATAAATCAGAGTTTTTGCTGAGATGTAGCTTAATTCAGTTGCTAGTAGCTCTATCTACTAAATGCGTTAGTTTTTCTTTTCATGTGCAGAAGATACAGGTAGTTCCCATGAAAACTTACTGTAATGATACCTAAAATACAAGTCAGTAGGAGTGAAAGAGTATCTTGCTTCTCCTTTAATTGTGGGTGAGTTGAGTGAACACGTTCAGGGGAACCTTTGTGCATTTGGTATGCTGGCTACTTGTTTTTTGGGATCATCTTGCTCAGCTTGAAGTATTCAGGCCCTAAAAGGCTCTTTTACGCTTACTGCATTGTTGTTGCATTGGGAGTAAACTGTTCCTTAACTAAGCTTTACGTCTGGTGGCAGTGCAGAAGGTTATACAGCTGATTTGACCTTTCCTGTCTCGAGGTTGTAATCTTAAAACTGTGGTGTCTGGGTTGTGTGAACGCCAGACCAAAAGAATAAGAGTGAAATGAATAGCTTGTTGCAATAAATTTATGTTGTGATGCGGGATTATGCAGCTGTGGTCAGATGGTGAATACAGATAAGTGCTTCCTTCTCCTCTCTTTTCCAAACCCTTGTCTGTCTGGCAGTTCTCGATTTCTGACCTGCTGTCCATCCGGTTACACTGAGACCAGACGCTGCCTCTGTTAGTTTAATGTAAAGAATATACCATAGCATCTCTCACAGTTGTGTGGGAACCAATTCTGGATGCAGGAACTATAAAAATATGTTTTACACATACCGTGTGTGAAAAAAGCATGTAAAATACTTACCTCTTTGTCTTTGTGACATCAGTAGCATTGGAGACAATATGTGCCTGGCACAGATAAACAGTTAAAAATGTATGTGCTACAGTAACTGCAGTAGAGGTGTGTGTTTGGCCAGGAAAGGCAGGTGTAACCCTCCTTCCACCAAGCTGTAGGCATCAGGTGGATGGATGTTTCTGCAGAATCAGGCTTCTGTCTTTGAACAGATGTGTTTGTTAATCTTCCACGTATCAGCTGGTGCAGTATTGCTGCCTTCCTACGCCAGAGGTGGCTTCCAATGCAGTAACACCTGTGTGCTTTTTATAGTGGTATTGCCACTGCATATTCATATCCATGGATGCTTGTAGTCAAACAGCATGTGATTCCAGTCGATTGGTAGTTGTACATGAAATGATGATTGCAGTTTACCTCTCCCTTCCTAGATGACAAGGCAGCTTTAACCACTTCCAGAGAGACTCTGCAAGCAAGGTGTATGCAAAGGAAAAGTAAAGAGCAATCATTTATTACTTCATATGCTCACTAGATAGCGAGGGCTCATGACCTGCCTGGCAAAGCACTGCTATTGCTTTTCTTTATATGACACATGCTGAGTCTGTGCTGGCCAGGCAGTCAGATGGGGAACGACTGTCTTCACTTCCTTGGATTGGCTCATCTTGGATGTTTCTGTCCTGCTTTTTTCTTTGAGTTATCACCTTTTCCTGTTAGCATTTTTCAGCCAAATTCCTTGAGCTGCTAACTTAATACCATCGCAACAACTCAACTTCCATGTGTGTTTTTATTTTTCATACTTTCTTTCACAGCTTTATTTCACATGCTTTCTCACAACAATTTTCTCTATAAGATGAGACAAGGTCATACTGCTGTGCTGGCACAGACCTTGGATCAAAGACAGCTGAAGACTGAGGGTCAAAATAGAGCTTGCAATAAAAGGCCGAGGATTACAGTAGAGACTTCTAATGCTATCTGAGTTGTAGGCATGGTACCTGTCTGTTAACACTGGGCTGTGTTGTCAGCTTGTCAAATGGGTGATCCCCTGACTGTGTGCAGTTCCAGGAATTTTGCAATTCACAGCTAACATCAGAGCTAATTGTTCTTTCTTTTCCATTGTTTTGTGACTGTGTCCTTTTATGTTCCCATGACCCAGTGTGTGTGATTTTCATGATCTTTCTTCCTAGTTACTGTTGCTCCTAAACACCTGTTTGACTTTCTTCCTTGAAATCTACATGGGGCACTTTTTAGAAAATGGAACTTACCAGATACAGAAACTCACAGCATAGTCTCATCAGTCGTGTTTTGTGCCCTCATGTGCTTAAAAACTTATGTGGAGAGGTAGTCTTTGTATTTTATTTATTTTTTAACCAATTTTATTAATACATGATGTTGTGATGTAATTTAGAAGGAACTTTGATGGAAGTGAAGCTCAACTTATTGGTGTTGTTCACTGCACTTAATAAAACGCTGAATCCATCGCCATGCTTGCCATACAGAAGTAAACAAAGTTGTAAAGCTGAAGTTGTTTGGCTGACATAGGCTACATAATGTTATTCTAAGTGGTGAACAGTAGAGCAAGTGGGCTCAAAGCCTTAACTGTTAAGGGGGTTAGAAATTGTAGTACAGATTTTCTGTTTAAGAACAAATAATTTTGGGATGTTTGCTGTACTTGCATGGTGCTGACTGGAGAAGAAATATAGTTTCAGTGCTTGAGACAGCAAACAGACTTGCACTGAGTTGGTTTATTTCTTGATTTACTGTGGATTTTTGAAACATCATTAATCTGTCTGCACTGCAATTACTCATCAGTAAATTGGAATGGTAATTCTTTTCTTAAAATGTGGCTAGTGTAGACTGCCAAGTTTTTGCAGCCTGGATATCTCTTGATGTGTTCTCATGATACGAGAGAGGTTTCCACCTGAAATGTCTAAGAACTGTCATAAGACAAGTTGACTAATTGATGGAAAATCTTTTTCTTTCATGAACTTTTAATACCAAATAAACTATTATATTACTTCTTTAATACTCTTGTTGCGGTTCCTGAGACTATTTACTGCAAGAGCAGTCTTTAGCTGTATTGTGAATCTGAGTCAGGGTCTGAGAGGTGATGAATTTATTTGATGATTCTTAACTATTCTTTTCCATCTTTTATTTACAGGAGGAGTCACGCTGTGATCTTAGTCAGTTTTCCGCATCCCTTAAAAGCTATGAAAATACTTCAGATGCAAATCTTAATAAGAGAACCAAAAGCATTTACACTCCGTTGGAACTTCAATTCATAGAAATGAAGAAACAGTATAAAGATGCTGTGTTGTGTGTGGAATGTGGATACAAATACCGCTTCTTTGGAGAAGATGCAGAGGTAATTTTTGTCAGGATTTTGGAAAGATACTTGCATTGTGTCAGTGTCTTAGTAGGTCTATGGCCACTTCCAGAAGGAGGCTTCCTGGGGCATGAATTGTATGAGTGTTTTTAGTACTTGAAAATAAGATGAAAAATCTCTGCATACTTAAATGTCAGACTAGCCATTACGCATACACTTTAACCAAAACAGCGTCTATTATTTTGTAATCATAAGGTAGCGTTTGCTGTCCTGCATATTGAGAACTTAATAAACACTGGGGTGCTACAATAATTACATGGCAGACTTAAAGCTGAAGCAGTTCTACAGATGAATTCATTATCACGACACAGATCAAGATCTACTAGGAATATTTCAGATTTGAAGACAGTGAAGCAAATGATGTAGAGTAGATGAATCGATACAGCCTGGGTGCAGAGAACATCTTGGATGTAGCTCCACGGAAAATAACATGATGTTACATGTGTTCAGTTATGAAGCATATTCAGATGCTGCATCCACACATGCCAGATCTGTAGGAACTGGAAAATACTTCACAGCAAACAGCACTTGGAAGTGATGGTTCATAAATAGCTTATGCACGTTTTGTCTGTGGTCTGTGCCAAAAAGATTGCTACCAGTTTACCCTTTGATCTGTGCTATTTCACTTAATACCATTGAGAAGCTTCTCTTTGCTTGGTTACTGGGAATTAATTAATTCTTACCAAATTTCATTTTCTTAGAAATATTTAGCCTCCACTTCTGTTTGATAATGATGTTTCAGTATTTTAGTTGATTACCTAGCTTAGCATCATTAACATTGTTCTGTCTGCATTTTTAGTATTGTAAAAAATATTTGAAATTTTGTTGAGCTGCGTTGCAGAAACCATGCATGCTCTATTTGGGTCATTTATCTCACTTTGGGAAGGGTGAAGGTGTAATGTAATAATCTGATGTGAAGTCTGTGATACTGAAGCCCCTGTTTGTAACAAGATGTTAAGACAGGAAGGTCTTAAGGAAGACCCACCATGCTGAGCTTTCTCCTGTCATGTTTTCATTTTGACAGTGGACTTCTCATTGTAAATGTGAATTGGTATTGTCATAGAAACAAGCTCCTGTACTGCATTTTGATGCGTTTGTGTTTACGGAAGTTCTGTTGCGACTGCAGCTAGTGTGGATGACCTGAACTACTTACTGTCTGACTCTTTTTCTTGTACGTTGCAGATTGCAGCTAAAGAGCTAAACATTTATTGTCATCAGGATCATAACTTTATGACTGCCAGTATACCAACTCACAGATTGTTTGTCCATGTGCGACGACTTGTAGCAAAAGGATATAAGGTAGTCTCTGGCTTTTAATTAAATGCTGTTCAGTATAGGATAGCATTGAAATAACTTGCAGTTTTTGTACCAGAGTCTTACTTGAACTGAGAAGTTGGAAATGTATTAGTACGTGTTTCTGCAAGTAAAATGGCTAACTTTTCCTTTGTTGCAATTTCTCTATTCTAGTGAATGCCATATAATTCAAATTGATTAAAGCTTCCTCTGCCGTTTTAAAGAAAAGTAGCTTCATTTTTTCTAGAACAGTTCTGGAACAGTTCTTTTAGTTATTTTTTTATCCAGCCTTTGCACTTAGTAAAGGTAAATATGTGTACTCTGTTTGTTTTTCCTCATCCCAGACCATACTATTTTTTTCCTCTTGCTGTCTGTTGTTTTCTCTTCCCTATAACTTTGTGGCTTTCTATTGACACCTCCCTCTTTCTGCTTATGCTTAAGATGACTTGTTGAGTTCAAATTGATTGCAGCAATCATTCTCTGGCAAGTGATGAACTCTAGTTAATTTGTTTCAGAATATGGCAGGAAGCACAGAGGAAGAAGTTGAGAGGGCAGTTTGAAAAGGATAGAGAGAGCAAAAGAAAAGGCTGTGGCTTCCTTATCTTGTTAGTAGGATTGATGCTAGCCGCTGCCCTTCCCATTCAGCTTTAATGATGCACTTGCAGTTTGCACATCTTAAAAAATCAACAAATTTATTAAAAAAAATAATCATTTAAAATCAAGGAGCTAATATTGTTTCTTTTCTGTGTGTCTTTAGGTTGGAGTAATAAAACAAATGGAAACTGCAGCGCTGAAGGCTGCTGGAGAAAACAAAAGCTCTCTCTTCAGCCGGAAACTGACCGCTCTCTATACAAAGTCTACACTTATTGGAGAAGATATCCTTTTCAAATGAATTTGTTCCCAGAATCTAATCATAGGTGTATGAGATGCTATAAAACCAGTGTTATCACCTGGACAGAACATGGGTGCTTAGTGGCTGACAGGGAATAAAACCCCTTTAATTTTATGTTGTCATGAAACATCATCCAGACTTTACAAAGAATTTACTCAGGGATTTAGTTTTGTTGTAAAACAGCAGAGATTGTGTTTTCTGTAGTTGTTTTTAGACTTTCTAAGTCTGCAGTGTTCCTGAAGGTCTCATCTTCGGCTTTGTGTTTGACCAGAGAACTGCAGCATTAGTAGTTCATAACGCTGTCAAGGAAGAAGAATTCACTGTTTGGTATCAACAATTTGCTTTAAGTGAAAAGAAGGTACTAAAACCACTAGACTGTAAAAAAATAAAACTAGGTAATTAACTCCTGGCTGTCGTAACAAAGAAAAAGCAAAAAGGAGATGAAAGCATCTTTTGACCACTGAAGTTGTTTTCTTAATTTGTTTCCTTCCAGTTTTTGTTTTCCTGACTTCTGCCTTGTCTCTGTCATGTTTTTTCTGTAATATCTTGAACTCGTATTTAATAGATACTGAGAGCTAAAAAGAGTGTTAGATTAATGCCTGTCGGGTTGCACTTAGGGCACAGATCAGGGAAGCAGATTACATAGTCCCAGGATTTTGACGTAGATTTCTAGTGTACATACAAACTCTCTTGCAATGACTGGCAAACTGATGAAAGCAGGCTTAGCAGTATGACCCAACATGGTGGACTGATATGCAACAAATTTCTAATGAAGTTAACCTAATGTTCCTGCTAAGATGTGAACTTTTTTTTTTAAGTCAGTCTATTGCTTGTTTTTCAGTTGTTGCATGCTAGTGCATTTCCTTCTCTCTGTTAGGTGCATGTGGTTTGCAGATGTGAAGTTAAGGTGAGCAGCCCATGTGCAGCATCAGTTGGTAGTTTAACGTTTGACATAACTGCTCTTCCTTGAACAGGGAGACCAACAGACATAGTTGAAGATGGCCTTTGCCTGAGCTGATGAAATCTGCATTGTGTAGTTGCATGTAATATGAACACAACCACTGACTTCAGTCCTCCTGCTGACGGTCATCTGAAATTCACTGAAGTGATAGCAGGAGTTAAACTAATAAAAGGAAAATAAACCTTCAGTCTAGCAGGCTAATACAAAATTTAGTTGAGAAGGACTTAAATCTAGAAGGACTTCTGAATAATCCACACAAATCTGTGTGCAATGCTGTTGTTCTGTTTCTTTTTTTTTTAACACTTGATACATGTGAACCCTTTGCTGAAGCTAGACGATTCTGTAGATGTTGAAGAGGTAACAACTGATGTCCCTGATAACTACCTCCTCTGTATTTGTGAAAATGGAGAAAACGTAAAAGACAGAAGGAAGGGTGACGTTCTTATAGGCATTATGGTAAGTTTCCAGAGAAATGAGTATTTTAGGTTTTTAATATATTTTTCCTTAGGGGTGAGTGGTTGTCTTCCTATATTCAAGATTGTTCTGTGCTTTGTTTTTTCTAGTTTGTTTGTTTTATAACAGGGTCAAGTATAGGTAACATATCATCTGTGTTTGAATTGTGATGGCTTAATACCTGAAAACTACACAATAGGTTTGGACTTGATAGCTGGATATTCCCAATATTCATACTGCAGGAATAGCAATATAAGTGATAGTTTTTTGCTGCCATATTGCTTGAAAACATAGCTGTGTTTCAGCCAAATACAAGAAAGCTGTTAGTTTAGTAACTTTCGAGTATAAACATTTTTAGGGACAATACTTTAAAGCATGCGAGCAGTTTTTTCCTCTACAAAATAACTTTCTATAGAGGAAGAGACTGTTTCTATTTTTACTGTTTACACTTTGTATTTTCTTTTATGATAAAGATTGAAACCAGAACTGTTTAACTGGCAAAACGTAGTGATAACTGAAGCCCATTCTGTTGATAGTTCATTAATTTGAAATTATTTTGATTGTAGTTGCATTTGAATGTCACACTGCAGCTGGGAGAGAGCAAAAAAAGCATGGGCCAATATGACAATTAGTTTCCATGCTGAATTGCACGTACCTTCCATAGGCTTCCAATTATGTAGATTTGCATACTTCTCGATAGTAGTAAGATAGTTGTAAGTAGTAGTAAGAGTTGAGCAGTGGTGGACTGACAGTAACGAGAGTACGTTTACATTTCCAAGGTATTGTTGTGATTTACCAGCACAAAGTTGTGATAGTCTTTTGAACTTGCTACTAGTATAGATTTGAAGAATGTAATTGCATTTTTTGATCTTCCACTTCCATTAAGTGTGAGGGTGCTATGCAACTTCTGTACTATATACAAAATTTTTTCTTTCTGGCTTAACAATTTGGGTTACTGAAATGCTCCCTGAAACTTTAAATACCCAATGTGTATATATTATTTTATTTGACAGGCAGTCCAACCAACTACAGGAGAAGTCGTTTTTGACAGTTTTCGGGATTGCACATCTCGCTTAGAATTAGAGAGTCGGCTTTTGCGCCTGCAGCCAGTTGAACTAATACTTCCATCCAGCTTGTCAGATCAATCTGAAAAGCTCATCAACAGTATAACCTCCATGAGGTATGTTCTATAGGGATTTTTTTTCTTTTGTTTTTAATTAAATCTAAGCTATTGATGGGGTTTATATCCAGAGGCAAGCATTAATGTATAGTTCCCTAAAAGCCCTTTTCAAAATGTGTGTAGTTTGCTGCTGGGTTGAAAATCCTCTGGATCCTACTGAGTTCTGAACACTCATTCTTTACTAGTATTTAGACTGAAATTCAGGGCTTCTGTCCCAGGCCTGTGAAAGATTAGCGGGTCTAAATGTTTTTTGTTTTCATTTAGATCATCTTGATCCCACACTCCCAGTCACGTGTTTTGTTGTTTTTTTGGCTTTATTTCAGAGCTGATGCACCCATCTTTGGGATTCGAAAGTGGTGCTCTGTGTCTGCTGTTTGTCATAGTATTAATATCTCTAAATGGCATGAAATTTCTTTTCTATTAATGTAAATACATATTAAAAAAACTTTGCAACTGGTATTCTATTTTGCTTGTGCTATTACACTATCTTGAATTTTAATACAGGCTTGGAAGTACTGTAACCGATCATCCATTTATATTTTGTGTTCTCTTTGTGTCAAGGGTAAAATGGTTAAATGTTTTCAATGTTTGTTTTACTGTGGTATAAAGCCAAAATAGGACATAATTTGTAGCATGACAGATGAAGGGAATAAAACATTCAAAATCTTGCAGATACAATTTTTGTGGGAAAACAGCTTTGTATTTTTTTTAAACCACACAGCTCTTGATTGTAGAGAACCAGAACAGAGTTTGACATTTCTATTTTGAGTGAAATAATCAGAAGAAATATGTTTCCTTTTACCTGTTAACAAAATAGGAGCTAAAGAAAGTCAAAGAAAAATGAATGTATTGCATAGGCACAGTTTTGTGTTAGGGGGAAGATACAAATGTCAGCACTTCCCATATTGTAAAGACAGACAAATGCATCACCATCACATGGACGGTAAACACCTGACAGATTGTCAGCTTTCTACCTTGACTCCCTCACTTAAACTCTGCCCGTGTCACCATCTTGTAGCTTTCCCTAATGCTGCAGACAGTTGATCAGCTTAATCAGTCTGCTCCACAGGCATTCCTTTCCCACCTGCCAGCGTAATCCTTCTTTGTCTCCTTCTACAAGGAAAAAAAATAAAAAGCTGACATGAAGTAGCGGGTAGGCAGTCTGCTTTCACGGCTCATTGTAGGAGCTCGCATAGATGTTGCTATGCTCAGCTCTGAAGGGCATGAGTGTACCAGAGGCCAGAGTGGGAAGAGGGACTGAAAGCTTGCAAGTCGGTGTTAGGGATCTTAAGAAAATGTGGCCTGTGAAAGTGGTGTATTCGGCATCGTTCAGTGGCACAGCGATGCTTACCTTTTGTAGTGAAGTATGCTCTTGTCTTCTCTTCACTCAGCTCCTGTGTGGACTGCAAAGCCATAAGGAGTTGAAAAGGTCGATGCCTGACTGTAGGTGTACTGGGCAAGCAACATCAGTGTGTTTTCTTGCAGTGCGGTGGTTTGTTAAGACTTGGACAGAAAAAGGAAGTATTCTTCCTATCAGATTAGGAAGGAAGAAACTTTCCAGTTGCCAACAGATGTACATTTTTGCCCTGGTACTCCTGTTACTTTGATAACATTCCTTTTGCAAATACTTACAGAGGAGCATGTCCCAAATATTTCTAAATACACCAAGATGAAAAACTTTTTTTCATTGTTGTTAGTGTTGTGTACTGAGAATTTAGTGGAATCTGGAAGAAAGCAAAGTTACGTAAAAAACAGACAAAGCAAGCACGTTTCTCAGAAACAAGTAGTTGTATGCTAAGGAAGTTCTGATGTAGGTTTGAGATAGCGGTTGTTTTTTTTTTTTTTTGATCATGCACAGCTAAAGGTGTTAGATGGTAACTGTTCATTTCTATTAAGAACCAAAAATATATCCCAGTAGTTGATTTTGTGAGCAGATGTTAGTTTATAGGTTTTCTTCCCCTTTATGGTAACTATCCGCAAAAACTTACTAGGTGGCACGCTGGTCTAAATGTCTTTAATTACATTGGAATGGTAAAAAATAAAACACATTCCTTCAGTATGCTTTGGTATTGTCGTATCTAAACCAATTGTTTATCGATTTTCTCATGTCAAAGATTTAACCGCTAGAGGGCCCTGAAGTATTTAGTATTAATTTAAGTGGTTCCAGTATACTCCTTTCTTCTGCTTTGAACTATGCTCTGGTTTTTATATAATTGCTATTATACAGGTATTAGTTTTGTTGTTGCACATACCGAATGGTCTAAAGTATTCAGTTATAGTTGTGCATTAACTTGGAATTTCATTCTTTGTCTGCATTTTTTTTTCCTGATAACTCCTTGTAAGAAGCATCTGTTAGCTGGGAGAGGTTTCGTTACCAATTTTTAGACGACCTTTCTGACTAAACCCATTGGAACTGGGATCTTGTATTTCATGAAGGCATATCATCTCATTTAGCGTTTATAATGTAGTGGAAAACTGGTGAAGTTTAAAAAAAAAAAAAAAAAAAAAAAACAGGGTATGGATAGGAGAGAAAATCAGTCCCAACAGACAGACAGCTTGGAGTGGTCAGGAGCAGGTGGGAGCAGAGATGAGTCTTTCTGACTGTATGCAGCTGTCTTGTAAGAGTTGTACCAGGAGTTGTCTGAGTAACTTGGGGGACAGTTTGCTTTTGGATATTGCATATTAGATCAATGTGATGTGGGCTAGGTCTCCTGTACAGAGTGTGCTCAAAGATAGTTGGAAAACAAACAAAGAAAAACTTGTCAAGATAAATGACTGGGCCTTTATGGCAGCAGACATGGTCAGTTTTAATGCCTAGTTGTATTGATAACGTTGGAAGTATCTCCTTGCTTTCTGTGTTTTTTTTTTCCCCTCTCTCTTTTTAATAATATAAAAAGACCAAATGTGAAGAGTATATAGCAGTGTACTTGTCTATCTGTCTTTAGTTTACAAATATAAAACGTACATAACGTGCATATTTCTTCTGTGGGGCTGTGCTTCCCTCTTCCTATTCTTCTCTTTTTGTTGCCACCACAGCTATGTCCAGACTCACCTAATCATTCACAGTATTTACTGGTGCTTCTATTTTGGTATTGTGTACATTTTCACAGCCAAATTTGCATCAAAAGAACACACATTACAGAAATAAAAGAACAGCTGAGGAGCAGGGTACTGTTGTTCTAAATTTGTTTCTATTAGAAACAAGAGCCAAATAAGTCACCGAAAGTGTTTTAGTGTCTTAATATGGTTGATAATCACTGAGATTGTATTTAAGCCTAAGGAATGCATCATTATGTTAGAAATTATTTCTATGCATTAATGTAAAATAGGCGTAAAGAATTTTGAGTCAGAAATGAAAGTGTCAATAAAAATACACATTTGAAAGTGGCCTCTTCCTTCACTTTTGAAATTTTATGAAGTGCAGCAATAGTAAATGTTTGCTAATACTGCAAATCAGTGGAGAAAATATTTTCACATATTTATATGTGGCTGAAAACAGGGTCTCGCAATGGGAAGAATTAAACAAATTTTATAGTAGGTTAATAAATGACTGAAGCAGCAGAAAAGCTGTTTTAGGAAGAACAATCTCAGAGCAGCTGTTTGAGCTGTACCCAAGAAAGCAGTTTGCAGAGTAAATGGAAGATACAGCCCCAGTTCTGAAGTGCTCCGTGTCCAAGTTAGGCATAAACATTAATGTAATGAACACTAAGTAAAGTTAAATACTTAGATGTTTGTATGATTTGTTCATAGAGTGGAGCTTTAATTCAGCTAGTACAAAGCTGCTTTATTTAAACTGCATTCCTGGGGGAGAGGGGGCAGAAGTCTCAGCGTTAAAATCAATAGGTTTGAATTACCACTGGTTTGAAAGAAGCTAGATTCTTTTTGTAAAGATTTTGCTTAGCCATTTGGATCAAACTTTGGTGTTCATTTACCAAATTAGTAAGCTTTAAAAAATAGCTTAACTTGTGTTGTAGATATTTTTGCAAGTTACATGTTTTTCTGTGTAAACTTTCCCCCTTGGTACTTTAAAACTCATGGAAACAAGTGTTTTTAAATGTGTGGCGTGATTCATGTTCATTTTCTTCCAGTTTATTGCTGTTTCAGGTGGTAAATGAAATGGTCCTCTTGCCAATGTCATGGGAAACATTGTCCATAAAACATAATCACTAGAAAATACTATTCAAGGACACTGAACTTCAGGTCAGCTTTGGTGGCGAGCCTTCCTTCAAAAGCAATCCTTAAGTTAAAAGTAGGCTATGGAAACTGGTTCAGAACAAACTGTTCTGGCGGGTACTGTTCTGTTCCTGAGCCGTTAGTAACATCTGTTTGCAAGAGTTGGCCTGGCTCAAGGAAAATATTTTAACGCTTTTAGTTTCCTTCTTTCTAGAAAACAAAGAAAAGATTCTTCCCTGCAAATATATACGTATGTTTCTACAGGAGAATGCCATGTTTTGTACTGCATGCTCTTCCTTGTCAAGGGTCAATACCTCCTTAACACTGGCTGCATTAGAAGTTGGTCTGTACTGGTCTTCATGAAATCATTTCCCTTTCAGTCACTCCTGGTCTTCTCACATACCCACCTTTTGTTTCTTTGAAAAATGCTCTGCTTCTGTCCAGCAAATCTTAAGATGCTCCAGAGCTTCTCCTTACATTTTTTCCATTTGGCCTTTTTATGCAAACACTGGTAATGTTCTATTGTGTCACTCTTTGAGAAGTATTTCACTTTGAGCTCCAAAGCATCATTCCACCCAAGTCTGCACTGTTTCACTATTTTTTATTTAAACCTGCTCTGTCAGATATCTGGCCAACAATATAAAACAGGGATGGTATGGTAACTAACTTCTTGTCCATGCCCCCAGATTTTTCATGTTACTCTGCTTGCAGACCATGATGTCTTCTTCCTATTAGGTTGGGCCTGTAGTAGGGGAGGCAGTTTTGACACAGGCTTTAATTATATGTTGCTTAATTTATACTGCAGCTAGATCTGCTATTTGTTGCCCTGTAATATATCTAAGACTTTTTATCTTCTGGTTATGACATTCAGGTTTCTGTTTTTACTTCAATACTGCAGCATTGCCTTCGGCCTGGAGTTTGCTGCCTGGAATTGCCTCCTCAAATCCATTCAGAAGGAAATTATCCTCCCCATTCACTGATAAGATCAAATTACCCAGGGACTGAATCCCTCAAATAGCTGGTCTTCCATCATTACATGCAATACACATTTTCTTTCTTTGTATTTAAGGACCTCTGTAAGTACAGTTTCAAGGTCTTTCTGCTTACACTGTCAGTGAAGTGCTGAATGCCCCCTCTGATTTGGCAGTGTCTTCTGCCTTTAACTTAGTGTCAGGTGGGGTCACAGCATCACAAAATGGCTGAGGATGGAAGCCACCTCTGGAGCTCATCTGCTCCAGCAGGGCCACCCAGAGCAGGGTGCGTGCCCCGGACCATGCCCAGGTGGCTTCTGGAGATGTGCAAGGAGGAGACCCTGCAGCCTCTCTGGGCAGCCTGTGCCAGTGCTCAGCCACCTGCACAGTAAAGAGTCACCCACAAGGTGGTCTCTCAGGTAGCTGCTCCACAGGGGTTTCATTCTCTACATTCAGCCCTGGCATGATCTCTTCTTACCAGCACGGTCATTAGCTGTGGCTTGGTAGGGGGGTCGTTGGCTGCTGGCTTGCTGTTCCTTCATCCTGCCTGCCAATTGTAGTATGTCAGAAATCAAGAAAAAGAGATGTATTTTGGCTTTCTGTTTCAGTATGTCTGGTGCCATAGTAGAATAGAGCAGTGCTCGAGATTCCTACAAACAGGAAGTACAACTGTCCTTTAAGGAGTGAGCTACAGCTGATTTATTGCATGTATTGGTCTGTAGTGCTATTCATGGCTGATGGTTCTCATAGATAGAGTTAGGAATTTGTCATCAGGGAATGGGTAGAAACTCAACTGGAATGAGCTCAGTGAAATATTGGAAACAAATATACGATGCATTTAATTTTGTGGATCTTCATATGTGGCTGATAATGGCTCAGATCAGAGGGTGCTTTCATAAAGTTACTGTCGAGGACTTTTTAAAACAGTGAGCAGTTATGTGCATGCATTTCTGTAGCTGAGCTCAGAAGGTTTGTAGGTGAGCAAGGAGGAGAAGGCTAGTAGGGGCAAAAACAAGACATCAAATGGTTACAGCAAGAGTAAACAGTATTGCAGATGAAATTACTGAACAAAGGAGTGAAAAGTATCTAAACAGTGGGTCATCCTAGAGGTTACGTGGTTTGTATGCTTTGTAATATTCCCATGGATTTTTAAGTGAAAGGCAAGCTGTGACAAACATCTTGAGAATGCTTAGTATAAATGGAAGCTACAGGCAGTGGAATTTGCAGCAGGAAAAAAGCAAGTCAAGTATGAAAACAGCATGTGTGCCATTTTCTGTAAATAAAAAAACACAAATGTATTATTGACCAGATGTTTATGGATTAAAGAGGCCTTTTGCACTGCTAATAACCCAATTCGTGGCTTGGGCAACCCAGCTGTATAGAGAGCTGTTTGAAGAATATCAGTCATGCCATAGCTTATTTGGTTTGAACAGACATGGAAAAAAGAAACAAAAAAAACCACAGCATTATCAAATCGTTGTTGGAAGATGGTTTTCAATTTAATCTTGTTGGAGTCATGAAACAGATGCTGTTCTCAGCACTGGAGTTCATTATTGTATTCTGTGACATTGCCAGGTAAGGGAAATGTGTGGTGTAAATCTCTTGACAGATTTCTTATGTGTGAAGATGACCTTCATCCCTGCCTACCTTACTGCCCTTCACAGTTCGGGACACAACACAGACACGCATCCTTTGGATGAAATTACTGTTCTGGTATGAGTCTGGAGTTGTGTCACTGGGAAAACATAGGAAGAAAGTTTCAAAGCACTTTGTCTGAATGTAGTGCAGGTGCTCTCAGAGAGCTTTTCTCAACCTGGGTGACTAATCAGATAAAAGAATGTTAGCTCCATCAATGGAGTAACAGCAGGCGATTGTGGGCCTTGCCCAGCCAATGTGTTCTTCTAAATTCCTCCAGTCAAAAAGGAAGCCGCGCACACTGATGAGCTTCCTTGGTAGTTCATACCTGGCTTGAAGGTTCATTATTTTTCCTGTAATTGCAAGCTGCATGAAAAAAGGGTTGTGTTCAGGAGCTGTATTTGTGGTTTTCTTGCACTGATTAGTCATATACATGATTTAGTGTTTTGTTTTTATTTCCTGGCAGTTGAGCTGGCAGTTGTTAAATTAAAAATGATTAGATTGATCTGGGTGGCTGTGCAACTTCTTACAGTCAAAAAACTTAACTTTTAGTTAGAAAAAAGTACCATACTGAAAGAAGCAGGAAAATCAAAATACTCCTTTTTCATGTTTTGGCACATACTTGATTCATTATTATAGGAGAGAACAAAAACTGCAGGAGAAGGTGACGTGTAAGTAGTTCTACTTTTTGTTGTCCTCTCTGGTTGTTATGATATTACTTGCTTATTTCTCTCAGTATGTATTTGTATACAGTTGACTTCTCACAGCAGCTTTAGAAGTTTCTCAACCTGGGCAGGATGCTGGAGCTCATGATTACAAATCTAGATTGGTGCCTGGAGCTCTGCACCTTGGTCCTCCTGCAGGTGGCACCTCCATCTGGAGTGCTGCTGGCCCTGTTACTAGGGGGAGAGTGGATGATGGCAACCAATTTATAATAACTAATTTTCCCCAGATATCTGTAAGAAAAATAACTGTGGTGTATTAATTGGCTTGGTGGACAATAGTAATAAATTTCCACGTTCAATAATTCTACATTGAAGGGACGATTTACATTTGAAATTTTTTGAACCTGAGTTGGAGGTCACTGCTCTGATTAAAGTCACCCAGATGGTGTTGTTATTGCAATGTAATTCACATTAGTAATTTAATTTCCAGTTTTCAGATAGTGCAAGTATCATTTGAAGAAGTGAGCATTTACCGACGGAAGTCTGCTTTGCTGATAAGGTAGTAGAGATGTGTCACAGATTTTCTTTGTGGAGCTGGTGATTATATCTGACAGGCTTGTGTAAACTGGAGAGTTGTACAATTGTCAGTATAGCAACTGCGTGCTGTGCTGAGGTGAGAGGACAGGAGGCACGCACCTGTACACACAGGTGGAAGTTGTCTCTCCTGTACTGAAGTACAGGTAAAAACTATGTGCACAACTGTTGAATGTCTCAGCAATTCAACTGTACAGATACTGGGAGCACTCAGGTCTTTAGGGTAAGCCAGCCATTTGTTTATGTGTTTTGAGGTGACTAGAACAAAATTTAAGGGGCTGTTCTTTTTAAAAATACCTGAACTCCAAGCAAAGCTGCTAATTCTTTTTGGAATGAAAGTGAATTTTGAATGAGGGTAAAATCCTTTTTTAAGGATATAGTTACGCTGGTACTTTGGTGCTACTCTAGTCCATACTCTAGGCTACCCTGCACGTTGGCTGTTCTGTGGTGACTTCCACTGTGAGTGTCCTGTGCTTGAAACGTGCAGGTAACGTGACCGTTTTCATCGAGCAGTAAGCTAGCTGGACTTCTGCAGGGGTGAACGTGTATGTACAGTTTGGTTGACTGTGAAGGAGCTAACATATGGCGAAGCAGCATATATATAAATGATGCCAACTCATTCTTATTACCAGAATATGAATTACAAGTTTTCATTTGTTCCAGATGTCAGTGGAAATGTTCCAGTAACCTGCAGCTATAGCTCAGACATTCAAATGGAGGATTCTTAAGGTCTTAAAGCTGTCATGCAAATTTTTATTTTAACAGACTGTGTAAGTTTGTTGGTGTATTTGTTTAAGTCCTAGGATTTTCTTAATAACACCTTCTCTTCTGTAATTTATTCTCCTTAGAAGTTGACTTGGGACATAAATTTTCAGCTATGAAACATTGGCATCATTGACACCTAGGATGTGTTAATTCCTCAAGTTTTACTTCTCCTTCCCTGCCATCATTGTTAGTGCTAGGGGTTAGAAATTAAGCAGTTTTAATCAAAACAATATAGTGATATAAGTGAGGGTAGTGTGGGAGGAAGAAAGACTGAAACTCTGCATGTTTGGCATACAGATAGCAGTGACAGTAGAGAGAGAAGATTAATTCCCTTTTTATGCATCTATCATCCTCCCCACCTTAAGTTACGGAAGAGAGAAAAGCTATGAAATGTGTTTATTTTTCATAACAGAATATATTCATTTTCTTAATTTGAAGAAAATGAAGTTGAAATGGGTTCTCAAGTACTGTCAGCCTCCTGAACTGAAAGAGGGAACAAGCCTTTGTCTTCCAGGTTATCTTTAATAGTCCAATTTTGTGCTTGACTGGTTTACAACATTTGTCTCTCTTAACAGATGTTCATTTGATGTATAGTATAGGTAAGGTGCTTTCAGTAAATTAGGGTTATGAACAGTGTACTTTAAAAATGGATGCTTTGCCTGGGAATTTGGAATAGTAAAAATGATTGTAAGAAATTCGTACTTAAGTTTACTCCTACATTTGCGTGGATATTTTCTGAGTTAATAAAGAATTTGAAATTGTTTTAGTAATTAACTTTTCCAGTAAAAATCTTATTATTACAGTATTTTTTAACGCAGAAAGTTTTTATGTATGTATATTTGTTTTGCATTTACATGGAAGGATCTTTCTTCAGAGAAGCAGATGGATATACTTAAAAACAATTTCTAACAAATATGCCTGAATGCATTGCATTCCTCATCTTTGTTTATGTTGTGCCTGTCTCTGTTGATTCTTGTCAGGTGGAAGACAACTGTCTGCCCCTCCATTCCTTCATACCATCCCTTTACACCTATGCTACGTGCCCTTTTGTTTGCTGTCTCTAGGTTGCCTTTTCCCCATCTCCATACAGATTTCATGCACTCCTTGCAATGGGCTGCTTGGCACTGTCATTTTGGTCACATACCCCTGTGCAAAGTTGTGTCTGGCACGGACCTTTATGTGGAGATGGAAGCAGCAGCTCCCCACATAGGGAGGATGTAAGTGAGACCCTTCTACCTTTCTTCATTCTTCCAAAGCTGGTGAAGTGCGGGGTTCTGAGAAGGAAGGGTAACATACCTGGACACTTTCAGTGTTTCTTCTATTTTTTTTTTTTTTTTTTAACTTCAAACCATCTCTCTGCATGTCTTACTCCTTTTGGGCTATGCATTTCACTTTGTACTAAATACCTCTTATCAGGGCTTGAGGAAGGACCAAGAGAACACTGTGAAGAGCAAGGTGGTCTTCTCAGGACAGTGTTGCATTTGCTATAAAAGATTTCCTGTTATATCTGAGAGAAAGGGAAGTAGGAAGAGGAAAAGGCTGAAAAATAAGGCCTTCTTTTCTGAGGAACACATAATCAGTTGTGCAGCTGTCAAAAATCCTTACTTACAGTATTAATTGATGTTTTAACTGTTCTGTGAAAAGATTCCACATGGATTTGTGTCTCTAAGTAGAGAAATCATGCTTCACCATAAAACGTTCTGTATGTATTGCAAATACAGCATGCTTGTTATTCTTCACATCCTTGACCAAAGAAAACCAACCAACCAACCAAACAAAAAACCTTCATTTGTCTCTGAAACTTAATAAAAGCACTTGTATTTTCAGTTAGTGGATGTAAAAGTATATGCATGTAATGTACCAGTTTTGCTATCTATAGATATGTATGAGCTGTACGCAGGTTTGTAAACTCCTTGTCTGTAAAAAAAACAAAAGTCTGCATTTCATGACAGATTCATAGATGTAAAAAGAAAAATAGCTCAGCCAATATTCTTTGGCTTACAAAGAGCTTAAAAAATCTATAGCCAAGGAAAACTGTAAACTGATGACTGGACTTCACTTTTGTTTTCCTTGAATCTGGAGGAACATCCATTTTCCTAGGCAAGATTTTAATGTACAATTAATTGATTTAAGTTTAGGGTCTCCATCAAAGCTCACGAAAAGTACAGTTGTGTGTGCAGCAGCATTTTGACGACAGTGGAGAATACTTGCATTTAAATTGGATTGGTGAAAGTTGTCAGTCAACCTAGAAAATGCTACTCCTCTTTTGAGTGAGTATTTTATGACCAGATTGACTTAATGACTGTCTGTTCAGGCCAGCTTCAGAATTTGAAGAAAGAAAATTGAACGTAGCATGGGGAACTCTGCTGTCCTTTCTCTAGCCCACACAAGCCAGGGATGCTGCTCCTTTCTGCTAGATTTTTCACATGGGTTTGCAGAGTGAAGGACTCTGATGGGGTCTTCATCTACTAGGGACTGTAATGGTTGCTGACTTGAAGTATGTAGAGGCGTGGAGATGTGGAAAACATTGTAGAAACTAAGCTGTAAAGGACTGAAAATAGAGTATATAGTTGTAAATGTTTATTTATCTGATCTGGTTCTGAAAAATAAATTGTTGGTTAGGACTCAGGCACAGAATCAGACCGCAAACTCACTTTGGCAGACGAATTTGAATACTAATGCCTTTGGGTTGCCTGAGTAAAGAAATGCTTTCCTAACAGTCATAATCAAATGCAGTTATGATGAACTTGCATTAATTTATTTTTTGGAGTGCATACTTTGGAATCATGTACCATTTGTTACGCAAAATCACAACGTGATTTTTTGAGCCTTGGCAAAATGGAAACTATCATTTTTTTTATTTATTTTTTTTAATTTGTAACACTAAGATGTGGATACAGCTGTCAGTTAAGATCCCTGGGTTTATGCCATCTTGTATAATGTAGGATTTTGATTAGACAGATTAAATTCCTCATTTACTTGGTCCAGTCATTCTGTGTCTGAGTATGTATATAATGCAGGGTTCTATATCTACATTCGTCTGAGGCTGACATTTCATACAATCCATCAGAGGGATACTGGGTTTGAAGTGATGACTTTTGTGGTAGTATGGAAGACAGGCAGAAAAGAGCTCTGTAACTTAGCGTGAGTGTAGGGCCCTTTGAAATACGATGGATCATTTTGAAGTCAGAAGTGCTATAAAAAGCCTAAGCAAGGACTGTGATGAGACAAACACCCTCAGCTCTGACATGAAAAGGTAATTAACTCTTTTTCTTGACTACATCCATCCGTTCAATACCTGACTATAGCCTCAGCAAATCTGGTGGGGGCACTTGTGTAGTGGACCGCTGGGAAGTGGATGAGAGTGACTACTCATTATGTTGCTAGTATCATTGCATGTTGCAATTTGCAAAATAATTCTGTGCTGCTCATATTGTAGATTCAAGGGTGACACGTGCCAGAGTTGTTTCCAGTGGTGTCATGCTCCACAGTGAGGGGAACGACAGAAGAGAAAGCAAAAAGTGTAAAAATGGCTACCCAGTCAAGGTATATACATCCTTTTTAGGAGTCTTCACCATGCAAATAAAGGGTTACTTACTACAGAGGAGTTATATTTGACTCTTGGTATTACCTTAGCTGCCTCTGAAAGGGTTTAAAGGAAAAGAGGGGCTTCAGTCAAATTAATAAATAATTATTGTGTAGCTTTCTGATGTTAAAAAAGTGAATTGAAATTTACATGGCAGTTTATTCAATGTGTGATACATAATTAGCATATCAGCAAATGTAATTAAAAAGGAGTATGTTATGTGTAAAACTTTCAATATAATCCCATGCAACATCCTTGTCTCTAAATTGGAGAGATGTGGATTTGATGGATGGACTGTTTGGTAGATGAGGAATTGGCTGGATGGCCACATTGAAAGAATAGTGGTCAACAGCTCATTGTCCAGGGGGAGACCAGTGTGATGAGTGGTGTCCTTCAGGGGTATGTCTTGGGACCAGTAATGTTTAATAATGTCACTGGTGGCAGGGACAGTGGGATTGAGTGCACTGTCAGAAAGTTTGACGATGACACAGAGATGAGTGGTGCAGTCGACACGCTGGAGGGAAGGGATGCCATCCAGAGGGACCTGGGTGGGCCTGTGCGAACCTCATGGAGTTCAGCAAGGCCAGGGGCAAGGTCCTACACATGGGCTGGGGCAATCCCAAACACGAATACAGGCAGGGTGATGAGCTGACTGGGAGCAACTCTGAGGAGAAAGGCTTGAGAGTGCTGCTGATGAAAAACTGAACACGAGCTGGCAGTGTGTGCTTGCAGCCCAGAAAGGCAACCGTGTCCTGGGCTGCACCAACAGCAACGTGGGCAGCAAGGCGAGGGAGGGGATTGTCCCCCTCTGCTCTGCTCTCGTGAGACCCCACCTGGAGCCCTACGCTCAGCTCTGGGGCCCTAGCACAAGAAGGACATGGAAGTAAGTATTAGAACAAGTCCAGAGGAGGGCTGTGAAGATGATCAAGGGGCTGGATCACCTCTCCTGTGAAGACAGACTGAGAGATTTAGGGTTGTTCAGCCTGGAGAAGAGAAGGCCCCAGGGAGACCTTACAGCGAGCGGCCTTCCAGTAAAAAAAAAAAAGCGACCTTCCAGGAAAGCTGGGACTGTTTGTCAGGGAGTGTAGGGATAGGACAAGGGGGAATGGTTTTAAACTAAGAGGGGAGATTTAGATTAGATATCGAAGAAATTCTTTACTGTGAAGGTGGTGAGGCATTGGCACGGGTTGCCCAGAGAAGTTGTGGGTGCCCCATCCCTGGCAGTGCCCAAGGCCAGGCTGGACGGGGCTTTGAGCAACCTGGTCTGGTGGGAGGGTTCCCTGCCCACAGCAGGGGGGTTGGAACTAGATGGTCTTTTGGATCACATCCAGCCATTCTGTGATTCTATATTTGATTTTTAACATCCTTTGGAAGGGAACCTCAGAATGGATTTTATTGATCCTACTTCAGTATGGTGACTTATGAAGGAAAGAAATGTGCTGCTGAGAGAGGACTTAGCCTGAAACTGAAGTCTATTTTCCATTTTTTGCGGTCTGTATTCAAGTGGTATTTCAGATGCAAATCACATGAAGAATTGGATGTGTGTTAAGAGGGATGTATTTTCAGGTGTGTCTATGTATCACAATTTACTGTGAGTACAATGTAGAGATCTACCTTTTATATTATGCTTGTTGAAGGGAATTCCTGTGTTTTTGTTAGGAACATTCTTTATAGACAGATTTCAAAGTACTGTGCCAGCAACTTTTGTGTGTTTTAAAATACAGGATCTGAATAAAAAGAAGCCAATGTGTCTCTTGATTTTTCTCAGTTGTGTGCTAAAATCCTTTCTCTGACAAAAATAAACAGAATTACACTTAGTAGTTTTATTTCTCTATTCCTCTGGCATTGGAAACATTTCATCTGTGGGTAGTAACGTAAATTTTATTCTTCAGTTTCCCTAAGTCAAGTCTTGACTTATAAAATCTATTAAATCAGAGTAAATCACAGTTGCTAGTAGAAGATACCATTTTTTTCTTTAATTCTGTAATTTAAAAACAAACAAATTAAAACCTCTGTCACTTCCATTTTCATTTGAGTTCTGCAGAGATGGTATGCAGTTGTGTGGTATTAAGAATTTTATTTTGGGCTGAACACTTGCCAGAGAGAGCATTCACTTAAAGTGAAACTTCTGAAGTGTAAACATGAGATAAATTCAGTTTCAATTTCAAATCCTGATCTCCTTTTTCATTTTTTCTTTAAAAGTGTACCATTAAAGCTACTCTGCCTTCCTCTCTTTCCTTCAAATGTATTTTCCATTTGTAAAATAATTTAACTAGCTTTTTGCTTTTGGCTCATTGATCACAAATCCTAGCAAAGCAGTGATTTGAAAGGTAGATGGTATACAGCACCTGTATGTTACAGACTAAAGTAAACCATAGGGAAAGATAATTTCTCTGCTTTTTCACTTCTGTTAACTTTTCATAGTAAGTAAAGGTAAGCAGCAATTCATGGTTAAAATGTGCCATTCTTAATTACAGGAATATGGCAGTGAAAGGAAAATTTGTGTATAGAGGGCATAATTATTAACATTCTCAGTATTTACTGTATGAGAAATGTCAGTGTGTTTAACCATCTTTGTACATCTCACAGGAAAGCCTAAAATAATTTGTTGAAAAACTAACAAGTTCATCTCATCACATTTAATGGATTCTTAAATCTCTATCAGCTTATCAAAGGAAACATTAATTAAAAGTATAATTGACTAGCCAGCTGTTCTGTGTTTTCTGTCCAGCAGCTTCTATTAAAAACATTACAAAACATGTAAAGCTCTTTCTCTGAGGCAGATGAGAAGTTCCCCGTGCCAAATTCTCCTCACGCAGTGAGGTTTAACATGTAGTTTCTTAGCTGAATGCACGTTGGGTGACCAGAACCTACAGGTATATACTGCTCTCGTATGGGGGCAGGCTAAGTCTTCAGTAGGCACAGAAAGAAAAAACGTGTAAAACATGGCATACACAGCTAGCATGTCAGAATGCTTTGTTCCCAGAGGGGGGCATTGCATGACTAAAGCTGAACGTGTGGTTGCATTTTCCTTTCTACATACACAAAGTCCTCTGACAGCGGGGTGGTTCAGAGGCTCGGGTCTTGTATTGGGAGCAGTAAAATAGGCATGTAGTGAAGACAAGCTCCATCTTACCAAATTGTCTTACCTTAACGCCTAAAAATGTGCAAGTATTTACTGCATGGGAAGAGTATCTTTTGTCCATTAGGTTTACAGCGTTCATTCCCAGGGCTGGGAATTATTTTCCCAATGTACAAGAAGGGCCTCATGGAATCTTTATTTCAGTTTTCCTTTTGTGAAATGGTTGCTAAACATGCTTTAGCAACCTCCAGCTGTATCTTCCCTTAAAAAGGATGATAAGGCTTAAAAGGTATACACCACCTACAAAAGCAAACTCTATAATAACGTATAGTTTGATTATTGAAGCTTCTTCAAAGCATAGTGGGTTCGATTTGGGGGTGGAAATGCTTAGTAGTTTGTTTATGGTCTGTAATTACATCTGTAGTTACAAATGTTGACAGCTGCATGGTCTTGTTGCAGCTTGTTATTTCTGTACCGTTAGAGGAGACTTTAACATGTTACGTGTCCCAAACATTAATCCTCCAAATAGAGGGGAAAAAGAAGGTAAAATCTAGTAGACTGAATAGTTATATAATCTATCATGTCCTTTCAGTTCAAGTGATGCTGTCAGTGGCATGAGAGGAAAATGCAATGTGAATAGCAAGTTATGCATGCCAGAAATCAAAATATAACTTAAAAGACTTTGTGCCACACTCTCAGCAGAAAAAATATGGCTGGACAATGAGCTTAAATAGTATTCCCTGTCCTGTTCCATATGAACTTTCCTCACAAAAAATGGGAAAGCATGTCTCCTCCTCTCCTAGTTACTGGATGGATGATGTTTTCCAAGCCAAGATATTTTATTAAGAGAATTCCTGCATGGAAAATCCCTCTTTTTTTGAAAAAGAGTGTCCATTGTTCAGAGCACTGTTTGAGTTTCTGGGATGTGTGAGAAGGACTTTGTACGAGTACGTTGTGAGATCACGATGTAGTCACAACCCAATTCTAGAATCATAATTATTCCAGCCTCTGGTCCATTCCTGATGTCATTAGTAGATTGTTATAAACAATAAATTAAATATTCTATGCTCATCTCTTTTGTACAACCCAGAGGAAACAGCTTGGCAGAACAGTGCTGTAAGGCAAGAAAAGCTATACAGCCAGACTCCATGTTCTTCTTATTTGTGGAGTTAAGCTGCTAATGGTTTATGTTGCCTTTAATAACTTTCACAGTTTTGTATAATCATTTATTTTCTGGAATCCTGGGGAAGAAAAATTTGCTTGGATGGGATTTCTGGAGGTCATTTTGCTTAACCTCTTGCTCAAATCAGGGTTATCTTCAGTTGCACGTAGTTTCGTCCAGTTTGGAAAATCCTCAAGGATGGAATATCCCCAGGCTGTCTATACCACCTCCTCTGATGTTTGACTGTTTTTTGTGGGGAAGAGTTTTTTCATGAAGTCCAAGCAGAGTTTTGATTAGGCTGCAACTTGTGACTGTCTGGTTTTGTTGTTTCATTGAGCTGCTAAGACAAGGGTCTGCTCTAGGCTTTTTTGTATGCCTTTTAGGTATAAGATGCCCCCTTTGCTTACTCTGTCCTGGAAAACAAAGAATAACAACAAAACAAAACAAAGAAGAAAAAACAAAACAACCCAACCCAACAGTTTCCTTAGTCTGCCATTATTTGCTGTATTAATTAGCCCACTAATTGTGTTAGAGATACTCCTCTGGATTCCCTCCGGTTTGTTGATGTGTGTCTTGTGATGTGTGACAGGAGGCCCAAACTGGACTCAGTACTTCAGGTATGGTCTTATGAATATGAAGTGGAGAGGAATAATCCTTTCTCTCAATCTTATCATACTTGGGCAAATGTGGCCCAGTGTGAGGTTGCTTTCACTGCCACAAGAATCATTTTCCTTCACTGTATTGAAATTATTTTATCCTGATATGTTTTCCTGCCTTCTCTTTGCACAAAATTCATACCAACGTCCCTTATCTGTGTAGAAAAAGCATGTCTAAGTGACAAGAATAATTGAGGTATAATTTTAAAGGAAACAGGCAAATGAGCATCAGCAAATACCAGTGGTTATGAAGCTTTGTGCTTCTTTTACTTCTGCTAGCTGAATTACAATTAGCACAGTGTAGCCTAGCCATATTGTTCTTCCCGTTGGGTTATGCAGATCTATTTAATATGACTCTGATATGCAGTCTTGTGCTGTATATGAACACTGTTGTGTTGGTGTGCTTCTCCTCTGCAGCTTCGCTGAATGTATTTCCCACCTTTTTTAAGGGTGGGTGATACCTGGAGGAATAGCCACTGAAAAGTTTCAGGTCAGAATATAAATTAGACACTTGTTCTGCAGGTAGTTAAAAGTAATAAAAAAAAAAAAAAAAAAAGGTTAGTTAAGAGTATCATGTCTTGTGGAAAAATACCTGGATAAAATTATCTGAATTGTGAAGACAGATAGCTTGGATGTTTATTCCTCCTTCTTTTTGCTATAACTTTTTAGAGTAATGTGGTGTTTTACACAAGGAATTCAAGAACGATTGTAGGTTTTCCTCCTGAGTACCAGGTATGACCTGTCAGCATAACTGCAAAACCGTGATGTACCTAGCATCCTGTCAAATGTAAATTAAAGTGAGATGTTATGAGCTGTATTTTCTTTTCTTCTTCTTTTTTTTTTTTTTTCCTGTTCAATTTCTTTTAAGTTGGTCTGTAATCTTACAGGGCCATGCAAAGTATTAAGAGCATTCAGCCTTTTAATTTTTTTTTTTTTCCTGAAATGGGAGGTTTTCTTCAGGTGCATATTGCTGGGTGACATCTGCCACTTGGAGAACAAGTTAAGTCTCTCCTGACAGGACATGGCTGAGGAGTGCATGGGAGAAATGGTAGGCAATTGTCTGTGCTCTGAACCACAATCTGCACTTCTAGTAAACTGAAAGAAGAAAATTTCCAGTTTCCCCATAGTTTCTCTCTGTTGTATCAGGGCTTCTCGAGCTGTGAACACGAAGCCATGGATCAGCATGCAGGATTAGTTACATGTAGCCGGTTTTGACTGCTGATCGGTTTCCAGATAGGGGTCAGAATATTACTCTCTGTAATGCAGATGAGGCATAGATAGATTCTTCCTGGAGGCCTTTCAGCTCTTCCATTCCCACATGACATCTGTGTGGAAAGTACAGCCATCTGCTCCCTGGCCTGCTCCCTGCTTCGGGCTGTCCCTGGGGGACCTCCACATTTTCTCTCTTCCTGTAACACACCAGTCTCACTCAGCAAAACAGCCAGACTGTCGTTTTGTAAGAGTTCCCTTTTGCTTTGCCCTTATCAAATATGTGTTTGTTCGTTATCAAAGATTCTGAGCTTCACTTACACAGAGCTGGAGACCAAGCAGCGGGCATACTGTGTCGTTGCAGGGCAAGGGTAGGTGTGTGTGAGCCTGAATAGCAGCCAGGCCCCTCCTTGGAGCTGCTAACCTCGATGGCTTCAGCACACTGACGGGTGGAAAATCCGGGTATGGCCTTCCTGCTAGCAGGAGCAATTTATTTTCTGAGCGTGGTCTGTATTGCATGTTCAGTGATCCTAGTATATTTCCACAGCAATTCTCATGCTGATTAAAGAAGAGGATTTATGTTTTTGACAGTTCTTGGCAGGTAGAGCTGTGGTAGAAGTGTGGGAGGTTAGTTTAAAATGATTTATAACAGATACATGGACGGACTCTGTCACCATCTCCATTATTTCTTATGTAATTGTTGGAAATAGTGTTTCATAAGCAGATGATGACTTCCATTCAGCTTCACATCTATGCTCTCTAATCTGTGCTAGTCGAATATGCTTTTATCCATAACTTGGGCAAATGCACAGATCATAATTCAGCTGCACTCCTCTGAATTGTTGCAAATTCTCTGTAGCTGGTATGTTCCGCAATATTCAGCACTGATTTGGGTGAAGAAGTGTCTTTAATCCTGTGAAGAAGTCTTAGCTTGAATTTGAGATTCATTGCAGAAACACGTTGTCTTGTAGTCATCTGCTTTTAATTCTTGATTATTTTAAGTGTTACCTTTCATTTCTTGGACAAACTGCTAAATGTTTTGCATATGTGTGTATAGGTTCCAGATAATTTTGAATGTTTTGAAGGTCAGTGGTATATAATAAATATATTAAACTAGGAATGCCTTAGAGATTTTGCTGGTTCAGACACAGCATAAGGGAAGAGAGATTAGTATAATGTGTGGGAAACTTTGTTAAACATTGAACTGACTTTGCTCAAATTGGATTTGGGCCATTACATTTTGCTGCTAGGGTAAGTATGTCTTTGAATAAGTCGTACTATACCAAGTTTTCCTCCATCAGCTTGATCCTAGAATGAGGTTGTAATGCTGAATTTAATGACAATAGGCAGCAATTTGACAGAAGAACAGCAGTTATGACTTCACCACAAGGTCTAATAGGTGGGAAATATTTCCAAAAAGATAGGAAGAGAAACAAAGAAAAGTGATTTGTGCTCAAAAGTTTTTGCTGTTCAGAAGGGGAAAAGTTTCATGTTCCTGTCAATCAACACACATATGATCTGATAACACATGACATCGTGATGCAAAGAGCAGTGCGTTCACTTTTCAAAGATGTATAACACTGTGAAAGAGGTGTGGGTTTGTGAGGGGATATTGCAAATGCTGACCTTTGGGACAAGGTGATGGTCCAAAATTCACCATACACATTTGTGTTAGAGCTTCAAAACTCATTTTATTTTAAGGTCATTCTGTCGTCTTTTCCTTTGGTCTGCCTGTACAGAATGCTTTGGCATCTTTTAGTTGTTGCTCTCTTCCTGGTGTTTGATTTATTGCTAATGTTATAAAGCACTTGATGTTGTCTTAATTATATAAGGAAATGTTGTCATACTAACAGAATATGTGATGCAGAGCTCAGGTTTTCTGCTTGTCACTCTGTTGTCTGGTGGCGTAGATGTTCTCTGACAGGTCCCTTTTGGTTTAAAAAGAGAAAGAAAGGGTTACAATTTTGGGGGAGTTCTGACAGTCAGTTATTACTGTGTTACAGGATAATTTAAAGTAGTATTAATTGGTTGCTGTAGATTTTCTGGGTCAAGTATGAAATTACATTAACTACTTCTTTACATGAGCTGATTCAACAGTGTTTAGAGGTAGGGCATCATTTTTGTAAAAGCAAACATTTCAGAATTAATTATACTTGGCTTCTGGGGGGGAAATATATCAGAAACAGATTAGAATGGTGATATAAATTCCTGGATTACATTTCTGGTTTCTTTTCCAATCTTTTGCATGGATGGGACTCTTCATTTTGACCCTGAGGTTGCTTCTTGAAGTTAAATCTCTTTTCCCTAAACACTGCTTGTGCCGTGCTTCTCCGAGAACAGCAGATCTCTACATGTTTCTAGTACGGGTCACGTCCTTGAAAACTTTGGCACTCGTCTCCTCGTAGTGGTTTCAGTGAAGGGCAGCTGTAACTGTTGTGCTTTTTGTGTTGCAACATTAGTAGGTATGTGTGCCATCATCCTGTGCTGCTCTTTGTGGGAACTTGAGTTCCACTTGGGGTGTAGCTCCTGCGGCTGTGGCTGATCCATCCTTTTAAAATTCATTTTGGGCTTGCTCTTACACCCCGCTCCTCATTTCTGTCAGCTCCTTTGTTACTGCAGTGCCAGACGCTCGTACAGCCCTGTGAAGCGACCTGGTGTTGGCAATGGCCCTGTTCAGGAGGAGGATGGACGACACGACCTGTGGAGGTGCCCCAGTTGGGGTGGTGGGATGCTCGGCTCCGCACTGCTTGCTGCGGGTGTTGCTGGCACTCAGCGTTGTTAGAAGTAGGAGAACTTGTAGGCAGGAGGGGCAGGCAGCAGGTGAGAGGCCCTGGGGGACAAGTGTTCCTGCTGACCAACCGCAAACAGTAAAACTACGCTTCTGGCCCCAGGGAGGATTGAAGAGCACTGTGGTACGAGCCTGAGACAACAGTCAGTGCTCCCAAAAGCTTGCTGGTGGCAAGCTGGTGCCACGTTGTACCTCAGAAATAGTGATCGGAGGGAGCTGTTGTGGTCCCGTCAGTCACCGTATTTTCACTTTCCTGTTGCTATGCCGTTTAGCCAGGCTAAGCCAGCAAAAAGCTGTTTTTCAGTCTTGTTTTGTTTGTTTGATCCCCATCCCCCCATGTGTTTCAAGGCATCTGGAATTTGTTGAACTGTTCCCTGACAGAAAGGCACCACAACACAATCATCTTTCTGAAGGAGAAATGTGTGCAAGTTCTGCTGGAAACTTCCAACCTTAAATTTGTATAACTGATGTCAGAAAGTTCAGAGCAGAAATAGTCGCAGACCACTTAAACAGGGCGACAAAATGTGCCCTGCTGTGAGGGACTTGCTGCTGTGCAGAAAAGAGAGAGGCAAGCCGCAGGGGTCATCCCAAGCTACCACGAGCAATTGATTGGATGTGTCTTCACGTTCTCCTTGCTCACACTTTGATTCAGACAGAGGCATTTTCCATAGTGGGGTGTGATTGTAAGAATATTATTTTGTTAGCGTTAGCATAGTATGGCAGGTAGTAGGCAGGGTGTTACTATATTTTGGTTTTGTTTTGTCATTGTGTTGATGTTGCATTGTTTTTTTTTTTAATCTATTTGAAGTCGTGCGAGTAGAGAGATTTTTTTGCTGGTTGGCACGATCATGAATGGAGAATCTGTGGTGCCAGCGGTGATTCTGGGGACAAACCTGCACAGCTGTTTTACAAAGCTGTGTCACCATCAGGGGTGCAGGTGATGGTAAGTGCAACAAGCATGTGGCAGAGGAATCTGGTGTGCTGTCAGTCCCCTGATGAGACCACACCAGGATGCACTACATCCTCCCAGTGTCATGTGCTATGTAACACCTCCAAAATGCAGAGGGGAATATTGCTGGTAGCACGGAGAAGATGCTTTGCTGACTCTGAACAGCAGTTCTGTGAGCTGATACACAACTGCAAAAGGGACTGAAGATCACTTCAAATAGTGCTAGTCATTGGGTATGAACTGCTCTCTGTCGTTGTTATGCAAGTAAACAATATATGCTTTGGATGTTTAATGAACAGAACTCCTACTACGTTAGAAGTTAGAACTTCTTCATGCTCATTCCCCATTCTACTTGTGCATGTGTTGTTTATTCGCAGCTACAAATGTTGGAGAGAACTCACATTTGTTAGATAATTTTTCCAGCATGCCAGATTGTTTTGAGTTGAAGTCTAGTTTTCTAACATTCTGTGCAGCCACTTCAGCTTCACAGCAGTGGAAAGTTAACTGGGGTTGTCCTTGTTTCATTGTCCAAGTGACAACTGGAGTACTGAATGCTACCGTGTGCAGCATCGAGCTCCACGGAACTTTGCAGAACACGTTCGTTTATTTTGACAGTGAATCCCTGGTACCACTCTGAGTATTGTTCTCCAGCCAGTTATGTGCTCACTCTGTAATAAGTGCTTTCATGTAAATCAGGTTTATGAAAAATCGAAATCAGTTATGAGAATGTCATGTGTAATGCTATAAATTAACCTCACTGAAATCAACCATGTAGGAAATTGTATGCTTCTTCTCTCTCTACAGAACCTGTTCCTATACTGTTGAAGAAAATTAAATTGATTTGATGGGATTTTCTTCTCCTTTATAAATCCACCCTGGTTCTTATTAATCTTCCCTCCTTTCCCAGCAGTTCTTGATCTTTTCTGCTGGCTTCCAAAACAAGTGTAGTGCATCTCATCGCGTTCCTCATATAGGCAGATAAAAAGAGACTGGAAAAGATTTGTCTCGTGTCTATTTTGTAGATGTAGTAACTGCTGGAGCACAACGGTGTTTATGTTTTGTCTTGTAGTACCTAGTTTTGTTCTTACAGAAGGCATAGAGTATCATAGAGTACCTATGCAAAGTAGTCTTTGCTTTTCTGATACTCTACATCTTTGCCTCTGTACTCAACATCTTTGACAGTGCCTGTCTCCAAGTTCCTAAAGCTAAAAGAAACTTTTCTGGAGCTTTTTGAATCCAGGTGCTTTGTTTGGAGATGCGCTGAGGGTTCTGCTCATCTGTAGTTTTGCTAAGGTGACTAGAAGGAAATCAAGACACACACATTAACAAGTGTTGATAATTCGTTGGATTGTAAAAGATAATCAAGGACTTTTCCCAAGTTTTTCCATATGAGTATATATATATTTTATAAGTATGTATTACTGTGTATGTATATGTGTATATATATATATATATGTATTAAAGTGTGTCAGTGTTGGTTCCAGGCTTTTCAGCAGCTCCTAGCATTGTAATGGCTTTGGGACAGGATGTTCGAAAAACTGGAGGTTTGTGGGGTGAAGTGTATGTACATATCACTATATCTAGTGTATGGATAACATGCACATGATAATTATTGTTTGGTTATTACAGGCATCAGTGGTTTATATCATTTTGAGACTGGCAGATGCTCAGAGGGAGGTGTCTGTGCTGCCAATCTCCTTGCAACAGCATTGTCTCCATCTCTGGTATCTGAAGGTTGTTGAGAGCAAATGTGGGAAAGTGCTTTACTGTGGCAAGAGAAAAAAAGCTGTGCTTCTAAAAACGTATGCAGTCAGTGCCAAAAGAACAGCTGCTTGGAAATGTCATTGAGACTTCGCCAGAGAAGCTACTGGAGCTTCATGCCAAGTATCACCAAAAAAGGAAGGATGATTGTTCTCCAGCTCTCACAGATAAGTTCAAAGCTACAGCCCCTGAGCTAGAACCAAATTGTATGATGAAGGCAACACAGTGATGAAAAATAAAAGAAATGTCATTTCTGCTAAGCATGTTAATAAGAAAAAGTCATTTTGTGTACTTGGATATTTGAGAGGATTAACGCTTTCAGGTTACCTTGCTCTGCTGTGCAGTGTAGGCATTTTTTCCCTACGGTAATAAGCTGGTGATCCCAGCAGAGTGGATTGTGAGAACTGCAGAGAAAACAGCAGTTTTTAAAGTGTATAGGAACACGTAAATAACAGTTATTTGTGCTTAATAAATCTATGCTTAGCGTCAGTAACAAAAACATCTTACTAAATTTTAGGAGCAGAGGTCTGCCTTCTGAAATTCTGTATCATTTATGAACGTGTGTTATGAAATGCAGATATACAAAAAAGTGCTGGGTGCCCGCATCCCAGCAGTTAAATATTCCTGAAGTGGAACAGACAGGGGAGGGTAGTAGTTGGAAGGTAAAACTCTGCAGTTACTTACTTTTCTTTAGGAAGGCTTCCTGAGCTTTAAGAAAACTTTTGACGTCTTTGTTTTTGAAGAATTCTTTACACACTTTTTGCATATTTAGTTTTGAATTGTACAGCAGTAATGAAGTGACTCCTGTTTTATTCAGCACGCTGTTGAGAGCTCTGGCCTTTATATGCAAGCTCATCCTTACAATATTTTTTTATTTTTCAAATATCTTGATCCAGATTCTGTACATTAGTTTTATTTATGCTGTTCATCATTCTCCCAGCTTCTGCCATTTTTTCAGTCTTCCTCTTAAGATCGTTTTTTTCCCCAGATGTAGTGATCTCTTATTGGTCTCTGTAGTGACTAGCTCCAACAGTGTCATGAGAACATGAGGCTTGTTTCTTTTAAGAAATGCTAGAAAGGCTATTAATAAAATACTGTATTAGTTTTCAGCACTACATTGTCAATGTTCTGACAAGAATGATGTTTACAAAAGTTGATGGCAAGTTGACTTCTGATGTAAATAGGCATTGGTAGCTGGAGAGACAAAGCATCAACATAAGCATCAACATATCATTCTGGCTATAATCAGAAAAATGGCCTGTGGGTGGGCATGTGGCTAAATAAAGGACAGACATGAAAACCTTCTGTAGCAAATTTTGTTTTGATACATGTTGATAAAAATTCAAAGTTCTCCATATGTAGAATAGGATTCTATAATCTTCCATTTTTTGGACATGGTCAAGAATATCATATGTATACTTTTAGATAGACAAGATATCAGATATTTGTTTGGCAATACCGGCATCTGGAATAGAAACACTAAAATATGTGTAAGTCTTTACAAATCACTGAATGGTCTAGTTCTAAACTGAACAATTTCTTATCAGTGGGGTTAATGAACAAAAGTATTATACAATAAGAAGTCAGTCAAATTATATTGATTGTTGCTATCCTTTGCTAAAGTTTATGTTAAGGAGTTGGTTAAATTTGGTTATGAAATGAAAGAAAATCACAAATGCATTAAAGAAAATGACAATTTTTAGCTCTTACTTTAAAAGCAGGCAGATGTGGTGTGAATCATCCAAATTCGGAATTACATTGCGAAACCTCTTGCTTTGCCTTCAACTCTAAATTAAAAGTCGTTAAAGTTCCTTTTTTTTTTTTTTTTCCAAAAGGCAGTGTTAGGAGAACATATTAACTAGAAATGAAAAATAAAATCATTTTTAAAAATAATTTCTTTAAGTCCCTGCTCAGCCATGGTCAAAAGAAAAGACCTGCTCTCTCACAGGTTCAAGATTCAAAGCTTTGTACTCTGCTAAGCTCTAGATAGAATTCAACATGTTTAAAAAAGTTTAACGCTTAACAAGTGTTCTTGCAAAATGCTGTAGTGAATTTATTCGCTCATTTATGAGCAAAATGGATGGATGTGTTAGAGCAGATCGTTTGTGAAGGCTGGACCAGGTGAAAGATGAAAGGAAGAAAGTAGCAGATTGCTACCAGAGGTTGAGAAACACAGACTAATTGTCTTTTACGTAAATCCATTTGCTTTAAAAATGTTTGCATGTTCTGAATAGGGTTGGAGCAGAGGAGAATCCCAGTGGGTCTGAAGACTGAAAACTTAATTGGATCAGTCAACTAAAACTAAGACACTTGAAATAAGCAAGGGATCATCGAGGATGTGCTGAGAAAAACCTAAGACTGCTAGTTTGACATGTATTATAGGAAAATAACTTCCATTTTTAAGAATTGAGCCTCAGAGATGTATCGATCTTTTCAGAACAGAATATGTAATGCCGATTTTATTTTGTGTGTGTGTGAAGTTGAAAAGCACTGCAAGAGGGGTATTGATTTATTTCCTTCCTATAACACCTACACATCCCTCTCATTGGCATAATTCCAATGTGCTAGGAGTACTTGGTTAATTCATGTCCCATGGTAATATGAGACTTGTGCTTGGATACTTTGAGTAGGCTTTATATACATCTTTTGCTGGCAGCTTTATACCAGTTGCTTCTTCAGTGCTCAGTCTGGGGGTATATAATTATACTCAAAGGTTGCAGGGTTTCTTTTGTAGTTTTTTTTTCTTGGTAGTTTTTGTTTGTTTGTTTTTAACCATCACAAGTATTAGATGATGTATTAACAGCTGTACAAGTTCAGCTGATATTGTGGCATCCAGTTTTAATTTCAGTGAGCAGTTTGTAAAAACAAGCAGCGTAGAAAAGTTGTGTCTCGTAAATGTTGCACAGACACTTTTCTTGGACTCAGGTGTTGGCATCTCAGATCTCTTGAGCCAGGTACTGAGCAACTTGGATCTCATGTATGGTTCGATGAATTAAGGTTCTTCCACTGTCTTAATAAGTAGGCTGTGGAAGCAGGGGTCACAAGAAATAGGCTAGATGAATTTCTTTTGGGTTGCAAAACTGGATGGAATCCTCTGCAGGTGTAGTTCTCGATTACGTGCTGTCTGCATGGAAGGATTCATTGAGTAGAGCTCATTTGGCTCAGTGGTGGAACAGTAGGTTTCCTACATTTGCAGATCCTGTTAAGCTGGGAGGAACTGCAGGCATATTGGGAGGACTAGATTGTTATTTTTAACTCCTTGACAGCCTGGATGAGTAGCATGACAGAAATGTGGTAATTTCTGTAGTGTAAGATGCTGAATGTTTGCAGCAATGATGACTTTGCAAATATGGGGTAGTGGACAGAATGCAAAGGAACAGTTTTGCAGAAAAGTGAGCTTAACAGATTTCAAGCTGGACAGCAGTCATAAATGTCATGCTAGAAAAAATGAAATTGTAGCAAAGATGAAGCACTTTTTGTTGATCCTTTTTCTCAGCTATGTGCTGAGGAATATGCCAAGTCAGAATTCTGTGTCCATCTTTGGAAAACTTCAAAGATACTGATCAAAAGTAGTGGAGCAAAAGAACAACCGTGGGATGCTGAGAGGCCTAGCATATGTTCTCTGCAAAAAGACTGAACGAAATCGAGTCCTTCAGCACAAGGAAGAGAAGAGTCTTAGATAGTTAGGGAATAAAGCAGAGGAATACTTCTGCTGCCTATAAGGAAAAGTGCAGTAGGTTAATATTGCAGCAAATTGCACAGCAGTGAAGAAAGCCTTTAAAGATAAAGCATAATTAAATATGGTAAAAGGTTACATATGAGAATGGCTTAATTGTTTTACCATCATAGGATTTCAACAACAGATAAAGTAAACACTTCTTATGACTAATGAAAATATATTTACCTTGCAGGTATATTAGATAACCTCTTTAAGTCTCTTTTGGGCAAGTTTGCTGTTGTTGTCTTGTTGTTGTTTGTTTGTTTCGCAGTGGAAAAAGGAAGTTTTAAAACAAAAATAAATCTCAAAATGTTCTCAATCACAGAGTAGCTAATCTCATCATTTCTCTACCCATTCTCTTCCTAACATTGGAAAAAGGAAAGAAAGTCCAGCTTTGTAACCTACCTTTGTCCTTTTTGAAAGGAGCATAAATGTTGAAAGTCAATCTATATTTTGTTTGCAGGTTACGAGATGACAGAATTAGGATAGAACGAATGGGAAACCACCATTTTGAATACACACATGCTTTCCAACTAATTACAGATTTTTATGCAAAAGAAGTGCCTGATATTACAGGTAGGTAATTCAGAATGTCTTTGAAGCGTGCATCCCATTAGCTTTTACATAGAGAATGAATACATTTGGGTGCATCACAGACTTCATGGGCTTGTCTACATCCGGTTTATTTAAATGTTCCTGACTTGATCCTCCTCTATTAAGGATGAATCTTCGTTGCTCCAGACTTTCTCACTGGTCTCAAAGGCCTGGAATTCTGCAAGGCAAATCTTACTAGCAAAGACCAAGGCCAAGAAGGCATTGAGTTCCTCAGCCTCTTCCATGTCCTTTGTCACCAGATCCACTTGCCCATGCAGTAGCAGGCCTGTATTTTCCCTTGTCTTACTTCTGCTGCTGATGTACTTGTAGAAGCTCTTGTTGCACTTCATGTATCTTTCCAGTTTCAATCTCAGGTTGGCTCTGGCTTTCCTAAACCCTACGAGCTTGAACAGTGTCTCTGTATTCCTCCTGGGTCACCTGTCCCTGCTTCCACCTTTCATCTTCTTCCTTTTTATGCTTTAGTCTGGAGCGTCTTGTTCATCCATGCAGGCCTCCTGCTACTCTTTGCTTCATTTTCTGCACTTTGGGACCAGTTTTGAGCTTGGAGGAAGTGATCCTTGAGAACAAATGTTATTTACATACAAGTGAATGCAAGGCTAACATCTCTTTTCTCATGTCTTGAAGAAGTATGTTTAGACATATAAATTCACACATATATTGCAACTGAGGGAAATGATACATCTGAAATGTTTCTTTAAGTTCTTGTGTGTGTTGACACTCTAAGAACAGAAGAACAGCTTAAAAAAGTGTCTCTGACAAAACTTCATTTAAAAAATAAATCCTTTTATATTGAGATATCATGGAGTGAATTTTACTATTGTTGCATCTGGAATAGGAACTGCGGTTAAGCACTGTCTAGAGACACTATGTAACACAAATAGCTGTCTTACCAAGATGGAACCTTATTTGCAAACTTGCTGAGGCAGATAAATCATCAGTACATGTGCCAAGGCCTTTTTATTCGTTTTAATTTGCGCAGATGTTGCCCACAATATTTCAAGATTTCAGAATTCAGTACTTAATATGTATATTTAGAAATTTTTTATGCTGACAGCTACTCATTTTTGTGAGGAAAAACCTGTGGAGTCGAATGTTTTGAATTTCGTAATATGTTCTCATTATTGTAGAAGTCTACAGTTTTTGGAACCATAGATATTATTTTGGAACCACTTTGTGTTGATCTGTAGATAACATAGAACACTATACACATAATAAAGATTTTTATTAGATTAAATATTGAAATATAGATTATACTTTTTCTAAAACGCATTCGTGGAAAACAGTAATTTAACATGGAAATTTTTCTGTTTTTAGGTCCTCAAAAACTATCTGTAATACTAAGCTTGGATAAGCCTGTTATTTGTGCTCTGGCAGCAGTAATTGCATACCTCAAAGAATTTAATTTAGAAAAGATGCTTTACAATCCAAGGTAAGTTACCTTATATAAATTTCCAATTCAAAGCACCAATACATGTACCAGGGATATCTTGCAACTTTTAACGGGCAACTTCCTTTCAATGAAATGAGCCCACCTGGAGTGATAAACATCATCTTTATAAAATTTAAGCTCCTAATCAGAACTGAAGGAATCAAGTGATTTTGTTTTTCCAAGTGGTGTTTCATGAAATTCTTTATGAAGTATGTTCTTATAGACATTACTATCAGTAATGTAAATGAGCAGCTACTGCAGCCAAGTGTTACTAAAGATGAACAAGGTGCAAAAATTGTAGATACTAGGAGGTAAACTGTACCATTTGTCAATAAATACCAGCTATCATATCTCAAGCTCAGTTTTACTCTATGAACCAAGGCTTTTTTTGGCAGCTTTTTAAGAACTTTTTATGCTGTAATTTAGTTTTTTAAGATGTTGTTTTATTTTGCCATGGAGGTGTGTAAATCATGTTTCCTCCTTGTAACTTTGGAAGCAGATATAAACGCTAACATCGCAATGTTTAGACAGTACTCAGCAGATCGGTTTGTTGGTGAATCCAGTTAACAAGCAAAAAGAAAACAGCACATCCTGGCTCTCTGAAAAATCCCTTGAGTTGGCTTAGTGGTATCTAGGAGTAGGGAACAAGTCTTGCAAAAACTTGTTCATAGATCTTTACTATTCGTGCAAGGTTACTAGAAAAACACACAGCCATGAAAATAAACTTATCTTCCCTTAGGTAGTTACAGCTTGTAGATTTATTAGATATGCTGAAGTGAGTACTCGAAATTATAATAATATTATACAGGTGGAATCAAAAGAAAATAGAAAGATATTGCCACTCAAGCATCTTTTTCTCCTTTTTTTTGCAGACGTATGAAAGGTTGATATCCAATTTGGCTTAGGTTTGAAAATATCATGAAGGCTTAATAAATGCTTCATGAAAATAGCTTTCTCTGTCATGGATCCTGTTCAAAATATTGGCTGTCTCAGTATGCCTCTGTCCTGTAAATAGCCAGTATTTAACTAAATAAGCCTGGCTGCAAACTAGAAACTTAGAAATACTTTTTGTTGTCTGTAGCTCATTCACATGTTGCATGAAATTCTTAAAATTTCAAGCCTCATTTTGAAGGGTTCCCTTTTTTATTATCTTTTATTATCTTACATTATCTGTTTTATTTTAAAATGCAACTGCATTAAAAAATGATTGCAGATGTCAGCTTTAAACAATTTTCAAATATCTTCTATAATATGTGGAAATTAAATATAACTGGGTATTCTGGATTTTGGAATGGATTTTCTTCCATAAGTTGCACTTCCCCTCTTTCCCTCTACAAGTACCATTAAAATGTAAACAAAAACTTTGCTGAGCTAATGAGAAGGCAATTCCTCTGGTGTCTTCTAAGCTTTCCCCCCTGCTTCATCCCCCAAGAAGTACTGTAACCTGCGGTGTCCTAGCACTGTGGTGTTGTTCCCACTCATCTGATGCAACGAAACTGTTTGGTATCTTGGTGATATGCTATGGAGAAATAATATACGTTCTTCAAGATAACAATGTTCCTGTGTTCAGGAGCTTGGATTCTACTGTATTTATTTCTAATGCTTTTGCTGCTTGGACTACCCAATACTGACTTCTACTTGACGTTTTTAAAGTGTCACATCTATTGAAATGAGTCACATATCTTCACATATAGTGAAGTCAGCCAAATGTTGAGCCAGGCTCAACTTAAATACTTTTTTCTAATGTCAGTGAAATATATAAATGCTGAAAAGGGAGAGGCTTTAAAACAAAGGGTGTCGAGTTCGTAGATTTTCTGTGATTCTGCAGGAAACAGAAGAGAAATAATTTCATTGTACTGTCAAGCAACTTAAAATTCCTAGGAGAATTCAGGTCAGTGAGCATATACTGATCAGTCAGTGAGCATGAAGTCAGAGCTGTGAGATAGTTTTCAGTTTATTGATGTGACACAGATCTGGATGAAAAAGACCTGTTTGATAGGAAGAATGACAAAAAAAATTCTTTACACATTTGTACCTTCTTCTGATAAACGCCCAAACACTCTTCTCCCAGTTGAACAGAATTCCATCTGAAATTAATAGTATCATTCATGAAATATCACATAAATGATGAGGGATCTTCATTACTGGGGGGAAGTTAATTTTGGTTTAATATTCAGGAGAAGATATGAAATACAGTTTTAAGTTCATAAACAAAACAGTATTTTTATTTTTACTTTTTAAAGGAAAGCGTTTGTGCCACTGTAGGACTCTAGGATTTGGCTAGGCTGCACTGGAACTGCTACATCAAATAAAAGTAGATTGAACAATGAATGAGATAAGCTTTTCTACTGGTATGTTCTAATAACTCTGCCCGCTGAGACACCGTTATTAGAGAGGTTTTCAAGGACAGCTGAGTAACCAGTTTTGCTTGAAAAATCATTGTTTGCATAGCATTTGTTGGGAAATGTGTCTCAGTGTATTTTTGTTTTATGTTCATGCTTTCCAGCATATTGGAAACAGAAGAGAGAGACTGTAGTTCTTAGTGTTTGACCAGTGATAGATAAGCTTAAGAATGTTGGGGAATTGTGGAGAAAACAGCTGTGTTCTGAAGGCGGAGAGTAGCTTTGGGATTGAAGAACTATCAGCAGTGAAGGTAGAAGACAGAGACAAGTGAAAAAGAGAGAAGCCAGAGACAGAAGCTAAAGTGACTTATGAGGGAGGTGAAGAAAGAGAGAAAGACTTCAACAAGAGGGTAGATGATTTTACTTCATAATAGGAGTGGAAAGGAGTTTGTGAGGTGAAATTGAGAGAAGTCAAATTGTAAATGCACTCAGCTTAAAATGGTGGTCTTCCTTGAATTTTCAGGGAAGATGTCATTGAAATTGAAGAAATGGTGTGTATATGGGTTCCATATCTCTTGTGTGTTAATTCCAAAAATAATCATGTATATGAGACAACGCATAGGTTTATTTCCCACACTCACAATGTGTAAGACTCTGAGAAAGGAGTAGTGAAAAGACTTTGGGGTGTTTCAGGGTTAGTTCAGGAGCATGAGGGACTGGAAAAGGAAAGGCCTGTTTTTCACACACCCCAAAGAGATACTCAGCAAAGGATATGCCTTATCTCTGGAGACCACAGAAGGGTGGCAGCTCTCTGGAAGTTTGGAGCTTGTATGAATGCTGAGGCTGCATGCAAGGAAAGTGGTCTGAGAGCAAACAGCCGTCTGGGTAGACCAAGGCTGCAGGCCCACCCCTTGGGGGGAGTTCAGTGGAGAAAGGGGAGAAGACTAATTCAGGCTAAAAATGATGGAGGTTATTTTTGTCTTTCCTAGTCCTTCCAGGTTCTCTTATTTCTGTACTTGTACTATGTTTTGTATTTCTAAGTTTTGTTTTGTGTTTGTTTGTTCATTTTATTTTGTTAACTGTTTTAGTTGGGAATTTGTGGACTGCTGTTACATCAGGGAACCAGATCAGAAATTCTAGCCCTGCAGCAATATTCACTAACAAGTTTAGAAGTCTGGTTAATTAAATAGAGAACATAATCTGGGTTTGAGGTCCTTCATGACTTAGACTGGTAAATATCTTTCATACCCAAAGCAAATGGTTTTGAGAAATGAAGAGACTGGTTTTTACTCCTTGAAGCTGAACATGAATTCCTACAGTTCTTGTTTAAATGCATAGGTTTATTCACTCACAGAAGTTTTGAAGATATTGATTCTAGAGGTCTGTAAAAGGTAATTGAGCAAAGAAAATCTACTGTTTAGCAGGCTTTCAAAACAGTGTCTTGGAACTTTGCTGTGAAGTTACTGGAGCTTTGCAAAATTAAAGTAGTGGAAAACTAATGCTTTGAATGACACACATTCACCTAGGCTGTATTGCTTAGCGTGAAATTATATATAATGTCTTCTGTGGAGAGAATGATGAGTAAAGCATAGAAAGTGCCCTATTCTGTAAGATTCTCAGGATGCAGAATGACCAAGAAGATAAAATTTCACAGGTAACACACAAAACTCAAAAGTCTGCGGATGTAGTTTACTGTTCTAAAGCAATCATAGTAACCCCCATAGTAACTCATCGTTAAGTGAGGTTCTACTCTGAAAAGCTGTTTTATGAATAGCAACCTCTTTCTAATAAGCATTCCCTAAAAGTCATATAAATCCTACAAGAAGCTTGCATTTCTGTTTGTTTCCTCTTTTCATTTTTCTCATCCCAGGCAGCATAATCCTACCTTGGCCTGCTCTTCAGTAGTGGGATAACCAGCTATTTCCATCACTAGTGCTTTGTGCAGTTTAAGTACTTCAGGTAGCTGCAAGTCTGTTCTTTGAAAATCAGGTCACACTGTCACCTGCAGAAGGAACTAATGTGTAGTGCTCCATCTGAAGTGATTTTGAAGAGTCATGTTTGCTGATGCAGGAGACGGCTGATACCAGCACATTCAGAACTTCTCACGAGGATTGTGTGACACCCTCACTGTAAAACCAGCACTGGCTTAATATTTGTTTACAACCTCCTTCTCATGTAATTTAATCCCTAAATTCCCTACAAAGAGTCTGCCTTTGTTCACATTTTTATCAAGTTTTGATCCCAAGCTGAAGGAAGATGAAGGGGTGGAAGCAAAACATGTCTTTGCTGTGACATCTGGAATTGTTGGTTGGGCATATTCTGCGGTTGATCTTGGCTATTATTCATGTACTTTAAGCTCTCAATTACCAGGGTTAATAGCAGGGTTGGAGTAACTCAGATAAAACTCAGAGCTGGATAATATAAAACATAGATAATTTATGCTGTGAGAACATCTTTAGCGTATCTGCTTCTGGAGGGCTAGTAAATAGAGTCTGCCATGGAGCAGAGTTAGTTGTCTTCAAATGCCATCAGAGAATAAGCTTGCTGTGGACAGGATGTGCTCTACGTTACGTGCTTGGAGGCATGGAGCTTCATCCAGTTGAAGTGTGGAAACACGAGAACCAGTAAATCTGTAATCTTGAAACTCACTTACGGGTAATTGAGGGTTGATAGGGACAGACAAAAGCATTCTTTATGCTTTCAGGAAGAAAAAAAAGGTGCAGTTCTTACACATTAAATCCATATGGCTTTAAGAGATCACAGACTTGAGTAGTAGCAAATCAAAATGCAGCAAAGTCTTGTGGCTTTTTTTTTTTTAATTGGTTGGAAACAGAAGTTCTGAGGTACTAACAGGCTAACTCCTGTTCTTACCCCTGCCATCAGAGTTGTTCCAAAGAGTGTTTATCAATATGGTGATAGGCACTTTATATATATATATATATATATATATATATAAGTATTTATATATTTATATATATATATAATATATATATAAACACAGGGGAAAACGCAGGTTAGGAAAGCCCTAGATACAGATTAGGTGCTTTTGGAAGGGTGGGTAGGATTTGGTGTTGATTATGGGGACTGGAAGCCAAGTGGGAATCATTCCGATTTAATTTTTTCCAGCACCACCATTTGTGACAGAATATCATGAAATTTTGTTTTGTTGCTTTTAATGTTGCGTACTTTGGAAGACAGTGCTTCTTTTGTCTCCAATGTTTTGTTTTGCTGGTCAAGTTTGTTGGTTGCTGCGATAGCACACTAGAGCAGAATAATGCTGACTGTGGGTGTTTTGAGTCAGCTGTACTTTCCAGCTGTCCATGAATTTATCCTCTCAGATAAATCAACTTTTTTTTTTTTAAATAATTCTGCAGAAAGTACTTTTAATTTGACCCATTATTTAAGAACATATTCATTAGCAGGCCCAAACACCTGCAAACAACTTGAATATATACCATTACCCTCTGAATATTTCATGCTGCTGGAAATTTTAGTGCTTTTTTTTTTTTTAAATATAGCAATAGTGCAGCTGTGTATGCCTAGCAGAAAAGTTCAAGCACTTAGTGCTCCCCCACAGAATTAAAATGGAGTGCACTCAAAAAATTGTATGAAAATTCAAGAAAGCAATTTTAAATCCTACCCAGCAAGTCATTCTTTTCAGGCTGAGACAATAAAGAGCGTCCTAGATTTTGTGCAAAGTGCAGTCAGCAGTATAATCAACCTAGACAATCATGACTTGATTTGTCAAAAGCATTTAGTGGGGTTCTTGCACTTCACTTCACTGTCCCAACTACTACATTTGCATATCTTAGACTGAGATACTTTTCACACCTAATATTACATATCTAATACAGTTATTAATGATGGTTCTATTCAGTGTTTTGCTTAGCTATACATAAACAACATTTGGGTTGGTCTCTTCCTGTTGTGTTAGGAAGTGTCAAAAAGTTAAGTCATTTTGGTCACAGTTATGTCATATTAGAAAGAAAATGAAATAGTTTAAGTATGCCATATTTTTCTTTTCTTAAATAATGGCACTAACAGGCAGTTTTAAATTGGTAGTAGTAGAAAGAAAAATTAAGAATATGTCTTCTGTTACGCTGTTTTGATGATGAATGATGTTAAAATCAGTTTTGCTCTCAAAGTATTAATTCTTATTATTATCCCTGCCCCTAATCCTACATTGATCAGAACAGTATGCTAACAAAAGCATGTACTTTCTTAATTTCATCATAGACTGAAGAAGGGGCATTTCCTTAACAATTTAGTGCATTGGGATTAGATGACAGGAAAGCTGGATTTTATTCTAAGCTTTGTAGGAATCATTGTAGGAAGTTGGGCGAGTGAGTCTTCAAATCTTGTTTATCTGAGCAGTAAAACAAAAGATGTTATTGGTGTTCAGTTCTCTTATTTATCTGAATTGATTTTAATTTCTTACTTTTTTTTTGTTTTGTTTCATATAGCTGATGAGTTCTCTAGTGTGGGGAATTTGACTTACCGTTAAATATGTACCCATATTTGAAATATAACCTCTGAAATTCCTTTCCTCAGCAATTTCAAACGGTTGTCAAGTGAAACTGAATACATGACACTTAATGGGACAACGATGAAAAATCTTGAAATTTTACAGAATCAAGTAAGGAAAAATGGAGTGTTTTTTCTTTTTCAATGTGGAGATTTTCAGAGCTGTTTGACATACTGTTCCCAATAAAGTTAGTTAAGTTGGTTTGAAAATATCAGCCAGATGTTAAAATTATTTTAAATGGGATCAGACTGAAGGAGGGTTATATTTTCAGAGGCATAAATGAAAGGTAATCTCTACTGACTCTAAGTATGAGCTAGGAACTTTATTGTACTTTGACTAGCAAAGACGTTTCCTGAAGAGCTTTCAGAGTTCTTGAAAAAGTGCTATCAAGTGATATAGATGCAATAGTGTTTTGTTTTGTTTTTTTCTTCTATGCTAGTGGTTTATGCACAGACTTAATTTAACATGTTGGCTTTATTTTTGTCATTTTCTAAAAACTATTTTCTGACTAAAGGAAAAACATGCTCAAGTAACTCATGACTGCTGGAGATGCTTTATGTAAGGTGTTATTCATGAAAAAGATCAGTAAACTAATGTAGTTACAATATCTTGAAGTCTGAATAGAATGCTTACATAGTGAAGATTCTTAAAGTACATAACTGATTGCTCAGTTAAAAATAATTATGCTATTTTTTTTATTTTAGACTGATATGAAAACAAAAGGAAGCCTACTCTGGGTCTTGGATCATACTAAAACTTCCTTTGGCCGTCGGAGACTGAAGAAATGGGTAACTCAGCCCCTCATGAAATCCAGGTTAGACATCTCTTTATCTTAGTATCCTTTTTCAGACCATGGGTGAGGATTACCTGCTGGTGGAAGATACTTTATTCCTAAATTTGCTAATTAGTGTTTCATTGGTTTCTTGCCTCAGGCAAGTATTTGCATCCTTAATGCATTTTATTTGTTTTGAATTAGTGGTGGATGTTTCTGTTATCCCTGTAAACAGTGTGTTGAATATGAAGTGTTTCTTTTTATTAGTTCTGAAATGTGAAGATTGTTTGCTCACTCATGTATTTTAAGATACGCTTTATATTGTAATGCTTTGGAAACGCCTTATTTTGTAATACCATCATTTGTAATACCATATCATCTTGGTTTTACTTTGTCTTGAAATGGACTCTGCCTTTTCTCATTTCTCTTTGCAGGCATTATTGGACTGTTGAACTTGCTATTACATATCAGTACTGAGTCTTTACATGTGATATTTGTTCACTTACATTTTAAGTTTTTGGATCTCTTCCTTTGTACATGAATATTCCTGAGAGTTATCAGTGTAAAATTAAGTCAGTTGTGTTATGCATCTCAGCTACACTTTACAGAAAATAATTTTAGCTTGGTTAACTAAAATAAATTTTCCCACTGTTTTACTTTTGTTTTTGATTTACTAATATAGTAAACAGGACAGGTTTTAAAGTATACCAGCACTTTAGCATCTTGCTGCTATTGATAGTTAACAAATGTTTCTATTGAAGTAATTTTTTTTGGCCAATTTTTTAATATGCTAAAGCACTTTATACTTCTGAAGTATGGCTGCTAAATTTTCTTACTAGACTTTTTGTCAGAATCTGTTGTCAGTAGTTTAAAAAAAAAAAAGTATGTAACTATTTTTCCCCTACTATTTTGTTGATGTAGAGTATTAGAGACCTGTTTCCTGTGTAGGAGCAATGCTGGTTAGATGGTATCACACTGCGATTTCTGGCACGGATTTAATATATTGATTACAGTTTTTTTTTTTTTCCTTTTCATAATAGCTTGTGTAGAATTTACCTACTTGAAAATGGCTTTCAATGTACCCTTCCTAAACTGTATTAGACTTCAGGGAAGTTGATCATCTGTCTGGTGTTCACCTTAAAAGCATCTGGATAGAATTTCTGGGCCAATTTGCAGAAATAAATTGAAATAAATTACTTTAATTCTTTTCCAGCCCTATAGGCACCCTAGACCCTTTTGGGAATTGTCTGTAAAGTTGTCAGAGGGGGGAGCCAGAGTACAGGCTCTGGGCTCATGCAGTGACAGCAGTGAAGATGGGGACCTGTAAAGGAGTGGCTCTAACCATTTTGCTCCCAAATGATCGTGTATGTGATGCAGCAGGTGAAACAGCATTCAACAGTAGTGTAGATAGTCTTTGCCTTGACATAAGACCAGAGCAATGCTTGCTAGGGGACTTCAGGCCTTCTTTTTTAACTAGTAAATTTAAATTCTCCCTTGTCTCAATGCAGAACCAACTTTAGAACTTCTCAGTTTGGGTCGCTCTGCTCTTTGCTACTTGTGGAAAATGGAGACTTTTCCTTTTTCAATCTATTTTTCTCAGTATGGGAGGAAGTTATATGGCTACGGTTAACAATACTTTTTGGTTGATGTGGAAAAAGCTATTTTGTTTCTATGTATTTTTCCCCCGTCCTGACTAGAAGTTGTAATTTCACGTACTTAGTGCATCAGACATTCAGTGGTATTGTTTCCAGTAATGCGCACAAATGCACTTAGAGAACATTCTGTAATTGTAATTCACCTGTGCCTCCTGGAGTGTCATTTTCAGCGGAAGCAAGATTTCTATACTATATCTTTTCCAGTCAGTGGGTAGGTGCATTTCCCTTGGCATATCAAAAAGTGAGAGGGTGTAATTACAGCTTTATGCCTTGTAGTTGAAAACCACTTGGGATGATGACTAGATTTCCAGTGGAGAAACACTGTATCAGGTTGAGTACAGGTAGAAATGTGTACAGAAAGATTATTTGGGCAAACGTAAAGGTATCCGGTAGCTCATCGGTGATGTAATGCATTTAAAGGCTTCCAAGTAAAGGCATGTGCAATTTTGAGGAAATAAAGAAAAGAAAAACAAAAGGCGTAACCAAGAAAGGTGTAATGTCCTCACTACACACCTGGTTATACTAGGATGTCAGAGAAAAGAATGGATGAATCACTGATGACTGAGTTTTTTATAATTATTATTTTTTATTTTTTAGGAGGAATTGGAAAAGTCACTGTTTTTTGTAGGAGCTGTGTTTGTGTAAATTATAAAAGCATTATCTTGCCTTGCCTATGTTGCCTTTGAAACGTAACTCCCATTGAATGTCTTTCTCACCTAACCTAGTGAAAAGAAAAGGAAATCGAAAGTTGAGTTGTTTGGAGCATTTTGATTGAATAAAGCATGCTGTTTCCTGGTAAGGCTGTGGGGTTTTAGCAAGAGAAAGAAGAGATAAAGCCAAAGGGCTAAGGCACCCATTTCAGAACACAGTGTTGTATAAGAATGTGGTCTTCGTGTTTTTATATGTGTGTAATGTTTAATTTCTTTCCTAATACAAAATTAAAGTTAAGCTAAGAACCACTGAAGTTGATGTGAAGCAGTCATGGCTTTTTCAATAGCTACAGGAAAAGGAGAAAGATAAGCTTAACAGGCTTGTGGGTCTGGTTTGCAGTTTTTGTTTCTTCTTTAGTTGTATGTAGTGGATATGTTGTCCTGTGGCTGCAGCATAAACAGCAGCGCCAGGCAGTTGTGGACAGCCTGAAGCCTCATTTCTCTAGTGAGTCTTTCTCAGCCTGTTACATCCATGGATACCCACTCCCACTCTGATTCTTGCATTTCCATTTCCTGTTTCCCAAGCTGAGTGTTACAGCTAACTCCAAGTTGTATCTGTGCTGCTTGCACGGTTGGGAGTCCAAAGATAACAGGTCTGTTGAACTGATATTGCATCCTTTTCCTCACTGGGTAGTAGTTGGGCTCTGTGCCTTACCCAGCTATTGATTCTTCCACAATCTGTAGGAAATTTGCTTCCATGAGATCAAACACGTGCCTTCTTCCACCTTGTCAAGGTTAGTTCGAATTGAAGAAAGAGTTCAAAACTGACAAAGGCGGATAGGTAGCACAATTACATGAAGTTTTATTATGTCCATATTACATTGACTATAAAGCTGATAAAGCTGTGGTGAGGTACTTAAAGTAGAACTTGAGATAAATGATGGATGTATCATGCAGAGCAATTTATAGCCATTGTAGGAGAGTTTGTGTGCAGAGAACTCTGTGGCCTGTATGTATAGAAAGCATTGCATAAGAGTCTTTTTTTCTAGTCTATTCCTGGAGAGGTAGAATATCTTAAATATCAGTGGGTGGACATCATGAAGTGGTATTTCTAGTACTGTAGCCAGGGAGAAGGTGGAGACTTTGCTATCTAAGTGGAAGATAATCTGGGAAATGCTAGTGTTTCCCTTTGTTGTGAAAGTGCTTGGTTTTTGAGTTAGAAAAGTATATAGTCCAAAATTTGGAAAGCTTAGTTGGAAGGGCAGCTGACTGAAAGCCATAAAACATTTGTTGTGTGTGTGATACGAACATGTTAGTTTGCACAATGCTCTGGCTCTCTCTTTGGGATGGTATCTATTTTACTTTGAGGAGGGTGTTCATGGTTTGAAGTAGGTTAGACAGGCAGCATGAGCCTCGACTACTTAAAGTCTACCTTAATATTCTGTTTACGGCACGAAATGTAGAAGTTAATAAGGTTAATGGTGTGATTGTGGAGAGCAGAGTGCACGAAGCTTACAGCTCAGAAGTCATGCAACTTTCAGCATGGAAAGCATGCTCTGGGCTTTGGGGCCAACAAGCTTTGTCCTTGTCAGCCTGTGCTGAAACTCCCTGCCTACACATCAGATGCAGATCAGATCACATCATCTGACTTCAGATGCACGCTTTGGGGGTACGTGTGTTGCTTGTGGTGTACTGCAAATCACCAGATACTCTCAGCATACCAGAGTAAACTTAGAGCAAAAAATTAAAAGCCTCTTCAAGAAACATAGTCACAGGAGGAGGACAGTGACCAATGGCTTCACCAAGCTTTGGGCCTTTGCCGTGACAGAGGCTTCGTTGGACAGCAGCGGGCCTGCACGGCACAGGGCATGGTGCCCATTTCTGTGGGACTGGGAGGGGGCTGGGGACACAGACACCTCTCCCGATGCCTCCAGGCTGACAGTGCGAGTCTGGAAGTGCAGAATGAGGGAGTTCAGAAGTGATCCTGACCACATACCTGGCAATGGAGCCTCTTTTTGCCTGCTTCAGGGGGTGTCAACTAATGCTACACTTACTGCCTCCCTCCCTGGGGTGAGTGCGCCTTTCGGGCCCCCCTCACCCCGACCTGTCTGTGTATTTCACCTGTTTCACGTGCGTGTCTCCAAGACGCATTGCTGGCCAGAACTGATTATAACACTTTTAAGTCCTTTAACTGTCTGTGTAGTTTTTCTTGCCTGTGTTTATATGTAATTGATTTTATACTCATTCGATGCTTTTCTAGTTAAAGCTGATGTTTAAACCTCAAGGAGAGAGGATAAGTGTGTATATTTAGAGAGCTGCCAAAAACATTTTAAGCTTTGCTTTTCAAGGCTACGTGAACCATATTTTTAATTACCCCTCACAAACAGGATTTTTGTTTTTCCAGTGATTCCAATAGCCTTTGTAATACCCTGTTTCTTCCAGTTCTGGATGAGATGATACTTTTGAGGCTGAATCAAAGCCTTAAAGGATAGCACTAATAATTTCTATTAGTCTAAATGTGCTTTGCCTGCAAGAGCGTTGAATGACTGTAGCTTTAGCAAATTAGGAACTGCAGATGGTTCCTTATGTCCCTCTACAGAGGAGGAAGGGTAGAAATTGCTATTCCTAATGCACGATGCCTTTTATTTGGAGGAGATGTGCAATAGAACTGGGAAAAAAGGGGTCCCTTTATAGGGATGTTGGCAATGACATGTCTTTCCTAATATAAAAACACACCGTTCTGATTCCTCTTGCTTTGAATGTATCGAGTCCTATTGTGTTTATACATCTGTACATAAAGTGCAGTCTGAATGGAAAGTCTTTCAAGTTTGACTGTGTCCTTGTTCCCATATCTAAGATAGCTGGGTTGTAAAACAAACTACCTAAAGGTTTTTAAAGAAACCCATCCTAATTCAGATTTAGACTGATCACCATTTGTTACCATCATCACCCAGACCTGGATGAGAATCTTCTTTTGTAGCAGAGATTTAGGAACGAAGTCTGTCCATCCTACAGCACAATTTTGTGGGCTAAATTTTCCTCCTAAGCATAAAGGCTTCATAGCATCAGTGCCAATATAAAATGCACAAATGCAGGTTACAACATATGCCTGAAATCTCAAAATTGTTATAAAGAAAAAGATTGCAGCATCATCACATGCATTCATTCATTTTTGCTAGCTGTGTTTTGGTACCGTTGAAAGCTGCCTCTAACTGTTTATAAGTGTAGTAATCAGGCATTCATTCATGTAGGCTAAAGTAGCAAACGGTTTTCTTTTTTGGCACAAATAGCTGAAATATATTGTGTGTGAACATAAACAAAAGTGTTTGATTACCATTTGCATATTTTTTACATTCTTTTAACAGATGTGAAGACAAAGTTTATAGTACTTGTGTATTGCTGTTAAGTATTTGAGATCTACTCAGGAATATTGTCTTCTTGTGGCAGCGTGTTTATTTAGGGGAATGTTGGACCACTGTGAAGGGGAAGGAGACATTGAGTTTGAGAGTAAATTACTGTTTCTCCTGTATATTGGAAAAACAAGTGAACAGATCCAGAAGGATGTTAATTTTTTAGGTTTCACGTAAATTTCACTGTAGTAATTATTATTATACTTATTTGTATTTTTAATCACTGCTAATGTATAAAATTACAGTGGTCACAGTAGTTTAACAATTGAAGATTTAGCCTATAAAGTTACATGAATTTCAAAGAAAACTGTTGAAGCAAAAAGCCAGCTAGACTGTTTTTTGTTTCATTTTGTTCTGTTTAAAAGACATACACAGATTACTGATTGCTAAGTGGTAATACTGCCATGGCTTTTTTTCGATACTTGTAATTTCTTGTTGTGTGAGACTCGTATAAAGTCTTCATTTGCAGACTATGTTCTGTAGGAAGGTCAAGAAAAAGGCAAAGAGAGATAAAATATAAAACAGCAGAAGTCTATACAGCCTTCGTGTTGTCCTGTGCTTGAAAGTAGCCAGCATCAGGGGCCAGGAGGAGAGGAGAAGAACTGGGCAGCTGGGTAATGTTACCTCCCCAGAGCTTCCCAGCAGTGTGCAGTGTGGGACCTTCGTCTGGCACCCATGGTATCCACATATATCTTGGATTTTCCCGGTGTTTAAGGAATGCATTTTCTGTGTTCAAAGCCCTGTAGCTAGGGAGGAGGCTGTTAGGGCTATGATCTAGGCACAGTTCATTGAAAACTACATTTGATGTTGCACACCCTGCGTTTTTATTTTCCAGGTGTTGAATTCCTGTCACCAGTAGTCTTGCATATTGTTGTGGTCTTTGAACAAATTTAATAAAATTAATTTCAATTTTATGCATTCACTGTAGGTGAGCTATAACCTTGCCATGATGAATGAACCCATATTAACAGCATTTTTAAGTTAAATGTTTTCTGATAAATTCTTAGTTGTAATTATTTACCTTGTATAAAAAAATAAAACCTTATATGACTGATTTTTTTTTAGGGCTCTTGTGTAGTGGTTACATAATCGGTTTCAGTATGCTTTAAATGTACTGATCAATTATCACATCTAAAAATGTTAGGTTTGCTTCACTCTATGGGAGATATCTAAGCAGATCTGTTAGGGTTGCTGGTTTCAATTGTTAAGATGTTTAGGTGTTAGTTCGGTGCACTGCATTTGTATCTGCAGCCTTCTGTTATGGCAAGATAATTTTTAGTGCAGGATTCAAATATTTTTCTATTTGCAAAATTTCTTGTTCACGTATATGGCAGCAGAATAAAAGAGGACAGTATCACATGGTTTAATTTAAAATCTTCTAAATACTAGAATCAAAAATTCTGTAGTTCGATTTTGTATGCATACGTTGCAAAGTGATTTTAGTTTAGTATTGTATTAATGTTGCTATGCTTAGATGGAGAGCACAGCAGAAGTCAGTATTGCTTTTAGTCAGCTGACTTATGTTGCATTATTTTGCAGAAGATTGCGTGGAAAATTGGATAGTATTCAGATTGCTGACATGGTTTATAGAGATGGGAAAGAATATGATAATAGTGGACCTAAAAAGAGAATGGAGTTGTGGCCAATTTATAAAATATGAGGCACTTTCTTAGCATAAGTTATTGAGTTTCTTTCAATGTTAGATTCTGATTTTCTAGTGGTAGAATTTTTTTTTCCAAATCACAAACAGTAGAAATCCTAAACTGTAGATCAGATATGCTGAATAATTGTGAGTGAAGTATCAATTTCTTTTGAGGTAGTTTAATAACTTATCAGCATAGTATATTGGTGATCTAAAAAGTGTTTATTAGTTTAAATTATAAATATTTTTAATGTGTCAAAGCATACTTTGAAATTCATCATCTGGCTATTTTTATCATTTCTCTTCCTTGTCCTTCCATCCTTATATACATGCAGTTTTGCATAATTTTTCACAGTACGTTCTGGCTTTCAAAATAGGAATCCCTGTATGTTTCATTTACAGGTGGGAAAAATGGGTCATTTGGTACTGGATGCCATTCTCCTGACCCTTTCTGATTTGTAGGATTAAGGCAGAAAAACTGTATGGACACTTAGTTTTAGATTACTGGAGCTACAGTAACATAGCCATATGTGAGGATGATTAAAGGGCAGATTAAGCTTTGGAGGGAGGAGTTTTTTGAATATATGTATCTATTTTACATATTACTACATGTTTTCAAATGGACAAATAGATATAACCATGCTGTTTGAATTAAGTTGGCAGTGTTCTGGAATATAATTCTGATGCTTACGTAGTCTTTTTATAATAAAAATACAGATGATTTTCTTCTGTAGGATGCATGTGTTTATAACTTAGCAGTCCAGCACTCCCATGCACAGAGAATTACAAGGTCTCAAGTATAGCAAGTTTTAATCATTCTCCATGTAATCATGGCTGATGATTCTGACCTTTTAGAGTTTCAGTGTAAGCTTTAGCTACCTTCAAAGCTGTGCACGCAGAGTGCTTTATTACTTTGACACTGATACTAACACATCCCAATTTCGTTTGCATTATCCAGCTGTCGTTTCAGAGAGCTTCACTAATTAATGCACAAAGCTTAAATCTACTGCCTTGAATACGTTGTGTGGAGGCCAGCAGCTTGCTCTTAGGTTATTTGGTTGCATAATTTTTAGTGACGCTGCCAGCCTGCAGTAGCTATGTGACCATGGCTCTCAGGGATGAGATTTAAAACTCAGGTATGCAGTATGCTGAAAACAGCCCCTTTTTCAAGCAGTTTCCCCTAGTTTCTGGCGGTTTCACTGATGGTAGCTGCATGCTGCTGCTGCTGTCTGCAGGTTGCCTGGCTGCCATTGCAAATCCTAGCGTTGTGTGGCAGAGCCGCTCTGGGAGCGAATATATGTCGTTTGTGGTGGATGGGGGAATGGTGTTACTGTTTTTAGTATAAACCAGTATGTCACTGGAAAATCGTGGCACTTAAATGCTACTACGTTTATGTGTATTTGAGCGCACATCCAGTCGTGTCGTTTTCCCTTTTTCACGTGCAATAAAATTTCAAGGCCTCTTAGATATAGCTGCCTTCAGGGCCAGAGGCCTCTGGATGCTCGTCTGTTGTAATGCCTGCAACCTGCGGAGCTGCCTGATTTTGCTGGATTCCTCACAGGTGGTATTTGCTAGTGGCTGTAGTGGCAAAAGCCGTGAACATTATGCATCACGAGCAAGACAGGCAGTCTTCCCCAGGCTCTTACATTTTGATTACATGCTTAGTTTTAGTTTCCCTATGCCGGCTAACCTCTAATCATCTGTGAGAAGAGATGTGGCTGGGCTGTATCTACCCCGCATGCACTTGGCTAGTACATGAGGTGGCCGTATCAAATGAGTGCTTTCTTCTTAACTTACAAGGATGCATGGACACAGGTGGCAGCAGTAGCGTGGTAAATGTGGTGATTTATGAACTTCCTTGCTTTAGGAGGAAAGTGTTGTGATAAGGTGTAGTTGTCATTCTGGATGAAAATACATGTTTTTTTAAAATAAACGCGTAAGCGTCTTGATAATTTTTCAGGCTTCCTGGAACATCATATTTTAGATTCAGAGGTTCTTGTCGGAAACTTCCCGTTTGCCTACCAGTGCCTTCCAGTTTGCTGGCGCACATACAGTGTGCACAGTAGCACATGGGTGAGGGACTCTGGGAAAAACATACCGTATGGAACAATTTTTTTTTTTTGTCATGAAAGCTCAGCAAATTTTAGCACAGCTTTCACCTAGTTAACTTTATTTTGTAGTGCACACAGTTGCCACAGAGATAAAGCCTGAACGTGGAAAAAGCTACATTCAGAGGAATCGTGCTATTCATCCTTGACACATCTCTTTCGCTGCTGTCGTACAGCAAGACAGTTACCTCTTGCTTTAGCGAAATTTCCCTTTGGCTGCATGCACTGATGGTGCTTTTGTTGACTAGTTCCCAAAGATAGACTCCTAATCTGCATGTTTTGATCACATCCAGGTACCACTGATCTCAGTCTTTTCCTAGAAAAAGCATTGAGGCAATTTGGTTCCAAAAAAAAAAAGGCAAAAAATGAGTTTATCTTAGCTCGGCAGTCTATGGCCAGCTCATGGATTTATTGGAAATAGCTGTTAACTGTGTCATTAACAGTAGTGTGAATTGAGGTGAACCCTGACAGTATGTTGTCCATTTTAAAGCTCTTTGCTGACAGTGGCAGTAAGAATATGATTGTAAGAAAGGCACAAATAGCTATGTAATTATTGTTCAAATAAGATGTTTACCCATTGTTTGACTTCAATCTTGACATATGGAGATTAATGCTACAATCTTTGAAAAAAAAACAAAAGCTGAAATCCCAGTGAGATTCATGTAGTTATCAATTTTTGCTCTGGATCAAAAGTAGAGGGCCAAAATAGTTAAATCAAATATATATGTATTTAGTATACTCTGTTGAAATAAGCTATGCTACATATACTTTAAAAGCAAAGTCCTACTTCCCTTCCCCAGCTCTCACACAGGTACTTGTCAGCAAATTTAGGGTAGGATATTCACGATTGAGTGTTGCTCATTTTATGTACCTTTAAATGAATATGTAGGTGTGGGCATGGTGTATATTGGACTGTTTTGAGCACAGAGAGGGGTGAATGATGTAACACATTCAGGAGGTTGTTTGCATCTTGAATGAAAGCCCAAGATTCTCTGCATTTCTAAATTCTAAATTCTTCTCCTTATCATGAGAATGTGACCTTAGCCAAAATTCAAAAAAAGAAAGAAAAACAGCAAAAAGTTGACTAGCCATATACCTTTCCCTCAGAGAAATAAAGTTGTATTCATTGATCTTATGATTGTTGTCTTACAGTGAAATAAATGCCCGGCTTGATGCTGTGTCTGAAATTCTACTGTCAGAATCCAGTGTGTTTGGCCAGATTCAGAATCTTCTTTGTAAGCTGCCAGATATAGAGAGAGGCCTCTGCAGTGTTTTCCACAAGAAGGTATACCCGTAATTATCATAATTTATTGTTTTTTAAATGGTGTGTTTCTGTCTTAATATACTTCCATAGTTTTTGTGTGTGTATTTAAAAATATTCCATGTTAGCAAGACTGAAGCTGACCTAATAAAGGGATACAAGTTTATAACGATGATTTTTGCCTTATGGTAGACTCTTCTGTTATTTTGTACGTTACCAGTGGTACGTTGTTTGAAGAAGAAATGTCTTAATAGGGTTAGAGAACAGATACGCTCTATTGCTAATGCTATCAGGAAAAACATCTATCGTGTTAATGCATTAGTCACTGGATTTATTGAGATGAGATGATGCGGTAGGTCCTTCTGCCATTGATTTTTTTCCCTCTAAAACAATGCATTACAGTCTGTATGCTTATCTAAAATCACACTTGCAAGTGAAACCACTAGACTGTAGTCAGCTGTTTTCAGATGAATGTTAATTTGTTTATAAATCCTGTAATTTGGATCTCACTTGCACATTTTAATAAGAATTACCTGTAATGAGACACAGGCAGTTCTTAGCTGAAGCAGATTAATGTGCTAATAGCACCTGTGCAGTACTTCATGTTCTTTTATTTCACTGTTATATTGAGAGGTTTTGACAGTTTGTTTTAGATAAAGGAATAGGTGGGTAGAAGGAGAGCAAAGTTGTAATTTCCGTGGATGGTACAGCACAAAGGCTTCATCTCTCTGAAAATCTGAAATTCAGTTCTTTTCAAGACCCTAAGGTGTTACTGTGTTAGGCGCATGGACAGACTTGTGTATTTCAGTGAATGGATAGCAGTCTTGCCATAATGCAGCATGTGGAAAGAGGGAGAGCGCACCTACTTTGTCATCCCCTAAAATCTGCGGTGTCCACATGATACAGTTGTGTTTTTTTCTTAAAAATAACTCTCCAGCAGTTAGTTTACTTTTTAATGGTTCAACTCATTTCAGGTTGAGTGATGTGTAGTAAGGTTTGTAGGAATACATCTGTATTTCACAACATTCTGGCATTCCTCCACTGCTATCTTGTTCTTTCTTTTGTGTGTGTGTATATGCTGGTCTGTATCTGTTTCTCCAGTTGTCATCCTTTCCTGTTGTAGGGCTGATTACCCTTCTCAGCTTTAAAGTCAGTGTTTAGGTGGAACCAGTCAGAGTTCCTCGATTTTCATGTGACATAAACTGCCGGCTGTCTTATCAACAGCCACAGTGGGGTGTTTCATGAATCAGATGTTGGAAGGAAGTTGCAGGAGCAGAGAAGTGCTCCAGCAGAATTCTTAGGAAGGGTAAATAGGGGGGAAGGAAGAATGGGTGTTCTTGTTCCGAGCATGTGATTTGCCATTTGCCTTTGAATTAGCTTTCCTTGGTAAAAATCTAGTTTGTTACCCAATGCAAAACATGATGGAGAGTGCCCTAAGCACTGAGTAATTCCTGGAGATCTGTAGGACTTTGAAATGACAGTGTCCCTGAAAGACAGGGTCTGTTTTGAATAAAGAATCAAGAACAGACTCTTGAAAACAGATTCTGAAGTCCAGACAGACAGTGAATATGAGCCTGAAACAAGGTCTCTGCAAAGTACATGTATATTCAGGAACACTAAGTACCTGGTTTGCCAGATTTTTTTGTTCAGAATATCGAGTGAATGCTGCAATTTCAGTTCCCACTAAGAGTGTTTCCAATTCTGTTAACTCCAGATGTCCAGCTCCCACATGCTCAACATGAGGTTCCCCCTCTGCATTTTCATGCCTATTAAGGGACACAAAACTCTCAGCAGAGCACACTGATGTCTTAACTAAAGGAATTCCAGCTCTGCTGGAAAAACTGCTGGAGAAAAAAAAAAAAAAAGGCAAATCTGACAAGTCTTTCATCTTTCAGGCTCTTTGGACTTTGGTGATGTTAGTTTTTAAGGAGGTATGTTTCACAAAGGGATGCCTCTGTACTGTACAGGGGGGGCTGACTTGTCTCAGTTGTTCTAAACATCTTTCATTTAGATCAGCCACTGCAGAACTTCTGTTGTGTGGTATACTTTGCACCAGTAACCTCTGGAGGAGACAGAAAAAACAATAAGGCAAAACAGTGCTGTGTTATGGAACCAACTTTGCAAGGCAAAACATCCTTATAGGAGCTCTTCTGGTAAATAAGTATTGTGTCATCATTGTATATTTTCCTGGTCTGACTGTTAATTTTTTGAATAGGTCCATTGATGATTCTTATCTGGCAGCATAATTCAGATTTGCAATTACTAATCTGACCTTCCACAAACTCCCATTATCCCAAACCACTAGAAAACATTGCTGGTCTAACTCCAGGTATGAGCAGCCCAGACCTAAAACAACGCTCTTGTACAAAAGGGGAGGAGAAGGGGAAATTAGGTATTGCCTTGGAGGTGGTATTACCAGCTCCAAGTTTGCCCCAGCCTAGAAAGGAATTGTGGGGACGATAATTATGGGAATGAGGCAAGAGCAATGTTACAGTTGCTATGGAGAGTGAAGTTAATACAAGAACTAGTAGTTCTTATTTCCTGCAGCTCCAGCACCTGACATCTTCCCAGACAGAAATACTATTAACCACAAAATGGCTTTACCCGTCTCTGGCAAGAAAAGGACAGCTGGAGATGAACTCTGTGAAAGACCTCTTGGTAGCATTCAGTAATTGACTTCAAAAGGCAAATGAGAAATGGAATTGTCAAGAGTTTTGTCTGAGTTGCGCCCAGAGCTGATGCAGAGTTAGATCTTTCTGGAAGACATATTGGCTTAATGTTCCTGTTTCCCTTAACAAGTTCAGCCTACCCTGTAGCTCCTGGAGAAAGCCACTATGTAATTTCAACAAAATAAATAAAAATAAAAGTAAAAATTAGGTCACATGCATTTCTTTATGTTACCTGCATCTCAGGACAGTGGGAGGTAGGAATGGCAGGATCTTGCAATTTGTTTTCCTCTCAGTTAAAGTGATGGCTGCTTACCTTTGCTTTGAATTGTACAGAATGGCGAGAAAGTTGTCAGAGCTCTATGCTGGACTAAGTTTAAAAACCAGTACAGAACAAAAATGCCATCAGTTCTTTAAGAAACGTGTCTCACATGGCCGTTCCAACGTTGCCTGCTGGTTTCATGCAGTGGGTCTGTGTTTCAGAAGATAAATATTTATACAGACTTGATCCGTAAGTGTTTATCTTATTTGTACCCTTGGCTCTATAAACATTACTTTTTGACTGAAGCTCAGTCACTGAAGTGGCCAGCAGTCATGATAACAAATGGACAGGGAATTTATAGAACACATTAAAGTGAAGCAGTTTCATTGAAGTCTTGCATGAGAAGTGAAGTCAATCAAACCTTGCCAGGGTGTGTAATAAAATGTCATTTCAGTGTGTTCTGCTCCTAACCTCAGCCATAGGGTGTCCTTGTTTTTGAGTTCCTTACAAGTTGCTGCAGTTAAGAAAAACAAACAAAAACACACAAACAAAACTGTTTAATTCTGAATCAGTGTTTGAACTTTGCCGCCCATTTATCAGGCTGCTAACCTGTGCAAAATAAAGTAGGCAGTTGTTACAAGAGGGCTGTTTGCTGCTTGGCTGCCTCCAGCCTCCTTGTGAGATTTGCCTTTCAGCTTTCCAGTGAATAGTTTGCTTCTTCAATGTCATGCTCAGGCTCCTCAGAGGACAAGAGTGCTGCTCAGCTCAGTGCTAAGTTTATAAAATTTTTCACATAAGCTCATCTACCAGAATGATGTTGAAAATGTGCCCCTCCCTGGAAGCCGCGTTTGACGTTTCATTAAAGAATGGGTGATTTTCAGAAGATCCTAGTATCCTGATGATTTAGAGAAAACTGTTCTATATCTTGGGATTTTTTTTTCTCTTAATAAATTACCACCTGTTATATATGTCCATTAAATTAGTTATTGTATGTGTAAAATTTTGAGAATAAATTCACCTATAGCATGTTATTGACTTTAGCTTACACGTGTCTTAATTTCTTCTTACATTTTCTTCTACCATAGCAGTGTGCACCTCATAACTTAAAATGAGATGCAGTTTTCTAAAGAAATTGCATCACTGATATTTTTAGATTTGTAGCACTGAATGATGACTTGAGCAAATTGTTCCATGTTAAGCCGATTAATATAAACAATCTCCTGAAAGGGGAACATAGTAACCTTAGTACGCCAAAAATAGTACACTCACTCTACTAAAAACTTAAAGGTAGTTATTACAGCTTGAAATGAGTGAAAAATGGTTGCTGTGTTTTTCAGTTCCTGTTTATTTAATTTGAAATACTTTTAACTTGGAGTGGTCAATGGCTGTCAGCTGTGGGTCTTTGTGTCTCCCTTTCAGATCTGTTGGAAACAATTTTACCAAACCAAATAAGGCTAAATTGTATTTAGTGTTGTTGTTGAAAGGGTGTGAAGACCTAACATACTGCTGTGTATCTTCTATCCGTTCTCTTTGGTGGCCTCTACACCATTTTCAGTACAATTTGAGAAACTGCTGGTTGAAATTATCGTTTGACATCACTGTCAACTTTGAGGTTATTTTACTAGTGCCAGAGAAGCTGTAGCTATCGTGGAGGGCATTTCAAAATTAGACTTCAAAAGTATCACTGAATAGGCATGTGAGCATCTTTAGGGAATGCAAGACTATTAATCCTGCTTTATGTAAAACGTTTTACTACGTTTTAAAAGCTTCTAATTTATAACACAGTTGCATATTTCTTTCGTAAGGTTACTTAGGTTTTAAATTGAACTACTCCCTCTTTAATGGAGCTCAGCTTTTCAGAGTTATTTTTATGCATCTGTTCCAAGTTACCTACTTGCTTTGTTCTGCATTGGAACCATTAAATTTTAGATGCGAAGTCCTGCAGTGTTACTGAAATCAAGCTGGGGAAACGATAATACTCTGAATAAGCGCAAAAGGGTTATGTTCACCTTCTTTCTTGGGAACGTTGTGTTCAGCAAAGTTTTTTTTTGCAGTAAAGCATGCTGAATTTCCCATGTTCCAAAGATACGGCAGACTGTAGCTCGTACTAGAATAAAACGCATTTTAACCCATTAGACAACAATTAAGTTGTGTAGTTTAGCAGAGTTCCTGCAAGTAACTTCAGCATGTTTATTAAGCACCCTTTGAGAAATCTCGTGATAGCTGTCAGGGTTGTTTATGGTGCTTTTTGTACAAGACCCTTGTTTTATCTTTATATATATATATATATATATATATATATATATATATGTTGTGGTGGTTGGGTTCTCGTTTTATTTTTTTATCGTTTTTGTTTTGTTTTGTTTTCTTCTCTCCCTGCTTCCTCTGTAGGTGAGAGTACCTTGAAATCCAGCTTTCTCTTCTTGTTGAAACCTCACCTTCCCCAGCCTCATGACTCTTACTGGAACACCTCAGACAGGTGTTCTTGTACATTCTTTTAATCTTTTCCTTTTTCTACTCTCTTAGAGATAGTGTGCTAGGTAAGTTGCTAAGTCCCAGTTTGATTACTTTTTTTAAACTTTTTTTTTTTTTTTAGGGAACAATATTGAGAAAACAAACAAACCCACCCAGTTTATCTATTTCCTACTGCCCATATTTGGCCATTCTTTTTTTTTTTTTCTTTTTTTTTTTTCTGGACGTTGTTCTCCTATGAATCACCTAATGGTGTCTGTCAAGAATCTACTATAAATTCAGTGTGACAGGGCAGCAGCCTTTGTATCCTTGAGGAGTACACTTTGTAGTCAAGGAGAGTCTTACAGAATTTTATCCTTTATATACATGAAGGTTGATGATGATGATGCAGTCAGTCGTACTGTATTTTACTTTGACTTTGAGTCCAAGCCTGGGTTTATCGTTTGTTTAGTCTTTGAGACCTTTCCTTTGTGCTTTCACTTCAAATGCCATGGACAGATTTACTGTTTTATTATTTTGTTTTATTTTGTTGTCATAGTTTTTATAAGATAGATTCAGCAAATTCCAGATTATCAGAAAGATGTTGATAAATTGCAACAAGCACAGGGGAAAAAGTAAGTTTTCATGAAGCTGAATAATGGTTTGTTTCCAAAGGAAGATTAAAAGATTATAGTTTGGTTAAATTGATGATTAAAGGAGAACAGAAGGTTTAGAGGTATTTGAAAGGTGTTAACAGCAAAGAGAGAGTGGAGTTGTGTAATAACTGGTTGTGGAGTGTAATACGAAAGAGTAAAACTAGAGATATTTGGATTAATTTAATGGAAGAGAAACTTAGGCTATCAGATAAAAACTTTACATGATGAGATTTTGTGGATTAGTTTATGAAAGGAGTGGCACCACATGGCTTCTTGAAATGTTGATGTCCCAAGAGTAGACAAAAAAAAAATCTTGCAGAAAAATTGAGCAGTTGCAGGGAAATCACTTAGTAGGTCTCTTCTACCTCAGACTTTCATGGATATGAAACAAATATAACTTAAGTTTTCCAAAAGGATTCAGAATATATCCTCTCTGGCCTTATGAAATGTCATGGTTAAATTGCGTATTGCAGTTGTCAAGTATCTGCCAACCTTGCCTGTTTGATGTGATGAGGTAGCTCGTTAGCTGAACATCCCTACTTCAGTTCAGTCAGAGAGTATCTAAGAGTATCTAACAGATACTGACTGGCGTTACGATAACTTCAGTCGCATTGCTCACTCCTGTGACGGAGTACATCTTAAATGTCCAGAAATGATTTTTTGTTGATTTTTATTTAATAATCTCTATGATAGCGCAAACATCTCTGAACACTGCCATTAACCTAGGAATTACTTTCTTTCTAACTTTATTTTGGTCAGAGACTTAAATTTTCAGCATCCACTGCAGATTGCCAAGGCTGCAGATCTAAGGCTCTTTATTTTGTGTTCATACCACATGGGGGTCACTCTTCCGTCTCTGGTTGCAGGTGTGATATGTATTTCATGAGAAGAGAGTTAAGGTTGTTTTATAATTATGTTTTATGATTTTTCAGAAGGTTGTGTTTAGACATTCTTCATGTTTCAAAGGGCTAATAAACATTATAGAGCAAGCTTATTTTGGGGGTTTGCATCTGTGGGGACGGAGAGAGACCGTTCCTTTCCAGACAAGCATTTTTGTTAATGCTTGCTTCCTTGTGTGGGTTACAGAAGTAGTTCTGGACAAATAACTGCAGTGTAATAGATGAGAGAATTACTTTAGTTCTCGTATAAGGATGTGGGAAGGAACAAGAAACAAAAATTTACCTCTGGGGAGGAATTTAAGGAGAAGAAATGTCAAAATAAAAAAGTAGATACTTTATGAAATAGTTCATTGAAGCCTACTTGTTCTTTGATAAGGGTGCTAATCACCAAAAAATACCGACCAGGAATGAAACTCTAGACTACTGCCCGGTGAGAAGAGAAAGAATGTCTGTAAAGAAGAAAGCAACATTTGTGGTGTACCAAGAATACTATAATAAAAGCACTTTTGCATTCAGCATATCCTGTGCCCTCCCTTGCCTCCTCAGGGCGGGTGAGGAAGATAAAGTGTTTTCTTTTAGTGTTGTCAGCTGACCAGTGGGAAAAGTTCAGACCGAATCAGAAATGTTGCTACACTTCAGTAAAAGGAAAGAAAATATAAGCATAGTTGTTTACGGACATTTTTTTTTTCAAATCTTCTGAAATGGAAATGCCCTGGAGTCCCCATGAAGTAACCAGGATGTGAAGGGGTTTTGTGTCTCAGAGGTCTGTGTTTCCATCTGATAGGCAGATATGGTGTAGCACAAATGCAAACTTACTTCGGTAAAAATAAACATTTCAAAGAGAATCAGCATTACCTGATCTATTGGTGGGGCATTTAGGTGACTGAGTGTTGTCTTGAATGGGAGAACTGAGAAGGGGGAATGTGGCAGGAGGTGAATTGTTTTGGCAGAGTTGTTAACTGCAAGCAAAATCCTGTCCCTGACAGCTGATTCCTGAAGCTGAGCCAAAAGTAACAAACAGTGCTGACACAGAGGAGCATTAAGAATCTAACAGCAAAATATTTGAGCTGCGTCAGAAGTAATATTAGTAGTTTTAAGAGAGAAAGAGAGAAGAGTTCAAGTTGTTTCTCTTTGACAAGTCGCTGATTTTGGTGAGAAGTTGCGTTAAAGAATCTGATGCTTGTTTTTCGTGCTCTGTGGGTATCATGGAGCGAGCTCTGAAAGCACTGTGTGTTATTGGCTGCACTCTGAGAGATTTCCTTTTGATGATACCCTGGCCAACTGCCTGAAGGAAATGATAGAAAAATCTCTTTCATACCTCTGTAGTGAGGAGAGGATGAAAGAAGACTGGGTTAGTGTTTTCTCCTTATTCTCAATTCCTTACCCAAAAATGTGCAAGTGGGGCCCCATCCCATGGAGTCGCTAGGATCTCTGTGATAGGTCCAACTCGTCACATAGACTTGGCAACAACCAGACAGACGCTGAATCTGGCAATAGGTACAAGCACTTTAAACAGTGGTTTCTGGTGTCCTCTTTCTTTTCTTGTCTGTGCTGCTGTGCCAAAATTCTCCCTGTGCCTAGCCTTGCCTTTCCAAACCCTCTCTTGTCAAAACTACAGCTTAGGGATTCAGATGTAGAGGCACAGGCCTGTATGGACATATTGTGGTATTCATAAAATCACTCAGCATGCTTATTTACTGTCCACGCATTATCAGTCTATTTTTCTGCTCTTTGTGTATCGCGTACATGTTATACATCTCCATCCAGCAATCACAGTAATGGAGATTAGCTCTTGACTGATTCCTGAAGACAATGGTTAAAACAATTAGCATATTTTATTAACTTTGTGAATGTGGTAAGATTATGCAATTGCATTACTGCGCATATGCCTTAACTGTATTTTGTGTGATTTTTTAAAAACGCCAGAAAACAGTAGGATTTAATGAAAGTAATACATAATAATATATAGTAATGATATAGATGTTGCTTTCCTTTGCAGTGTTCAACCCAAGAGTTCTTCTTGATAGTCAGCACCTTGTCTCGTCTGGACTTGGAAATTCAAGCTCTTGTTCCAGTCATACATTCTCATGTGAAAACGCCTCTATTACAAAATGCACTGTTGGAAATCCCAGAACTTCTCGCCCCAGTAAAACATTATTTAAAGATTCTTAATGAAGAAGCAGCCAAGTAAGTAGAGAAAACAAGTGAATCTTCTGTGCCTCATAGGATTTCTGAATGTATTCAGTTATGTGAAGTATGCATCTTGTTTTAATACACCTCAGTTTTATATTTTAGCTTTTACATTTATGCATGCACAGGTTGCTTATAGTTAAAGCAGAGGTTCTGAACTAGGCAAGCAAGTATTTTGCCCCGTGGGTGTCTGCCTCCAGCTGAATAATTTTTGGAAAACTTTTCAGCTGTTTTGGGGAATGAATTTAGAGCAAAATATGTTTTGCTCATGTTAATTTGTTTAACAACTTATTTATTTATTTATTTATTTATTTATTTTAATAGAGAAGCTATTCCTTTTGAAGAGAGACTTGACATTTAACAGAGTGGCTGTTCTGCTGCCAGGAATATGCCTTTTACTAGCTTTGAGCCCCCCCTCTGTTTCTTAAATCTCTTTACATACTCACCAATAACAGAGAATATGGAGTTTAATAACTCTGAAGACTCCACGTAGCCTGTGGGATTTGTATCCCCTCATAGCATTTATGAGGTCACTGCCCTGTTCATGCACTCTCTCTGGAGAATGACTAAATGAGCTCCTGCCTCAGGCTCCAGGTGTGTTCAGGCTTTTCCCTGTAATTGCCTTTCCGTAGTCTTGGAAAGGAGAGCTGAAAGCATGGTGGCTGTCTGCCCTTTTGTCTTAATTCTGTCCTTCCATGGTCAAAGAAAAAGCAATGATAGACAAAGAAATTGAGATGAATATACAATAAAAGGGAGAGTGTCTGTAAATAATTTGTTGTGTACTTCTTTTTCTGAGGAACTGCTGCCTCAGTTGTTCTAATGCCTTAGACCCTGGTTTTAACCACAGGTGGAAGAAGGCAAGAGGCTTAAGGCTTTAGGCTTATGTGGAATATGGAAGCAAGAACATGGCTTCAGTAAGTCAGGGATGTGTAAAAACCTGTCTGGGACAGGTTTTAGGAAGAATATCTTGGAGCCAGTAAAACTCAGTGCTTTTCAGAACAAAACAGTATAAAATCATACAAAAAGCATTCTCTCATGGTGCTAGGCACAAAGGCGATCTGGCTTGCACAGCCAACCTTCCTGAGCACTTGACTTTGCAGGTTTCTTGTCTCCTTTCAGTATAGTTTTTGTTTACACAACGTGTTTGTTCAAAGATGTTCTGAACCCATCATGAATACTGCCCAGCTTTATGTTCAGATCGTCCTAAACATCCCTGCTATAAGAAATTTTCATTCAACTTTGTTTGAACATTTTCTTGTGTGAATTACTATGAGATTTAATTGATATACCTAATGATTCTTTGATGAAATATGCAGTATATAGTTTTAATGTTTAGTTATATTGAGGCAGCATAGTCTTGATCTTCTTTTTCCCCAACAGACTAAAAATAAACATCCATTTTATTTATAAAATCTTTTTTATTTTTCTCCAGCTGAGATTTGAAAAAAATCAGAATCGAAGCCCAGCACTTCTGTTATTTGCTTCTGAAATAGAGATAGATGCAAAGAGTATAAATTTAGAAGTTGAGAAGGGTTGAAATATTTGCCATGTCCATTGGATAGGTGGGATTATAAGATTTCTACTGATGCATGGTATCGAATTATAGTTGTGACAGATTATGACAAAACAGACTTTATCTTAATTATACCGGATTTACTGTAGGTAGGTTTAAAATATGTTTTTTTTTTTTTCTGTCAGTGTGTTGACGATGGCTAGAATAGTATAAAAGAATAAGATACACTAGTGTAAAAGGAAGATATTACTGGTTTGCGGAATGCATATATATTATTTGCATGTATTCAAGATAAAGACTAAAATAACTTGCTCTTTGGCCTAAATGTATCTCAAACTAGTGTGACAGTATTATTTGTGCTCAAAAACCTTTCTTTCATAATAATCATGGTGACTATTGATATAATTATATGCGCACACAGACTTACACATGCATCATGTGTTAATTCTATTATGTGGTATGGGTGCAGTCCTCTAGTGCTTTTCAAAATTATGTTTCTGTTTCAAGGGCTTTTTCATGGAGCTTTGTGATACACACAGGTGTATATGTTATAAAGTTGACAGTTTAAATATATATATTTAATGTATTTATACATATATATATTTAAACTGTCAACTTTAAATTTTTGGTAGGCATTACAGTGACAGTCTTCATCAGCTGCTGGCTACTAGCGATCTTTTTTCCTCACATTCCCATGGAAACGGGTCTAATTAGCACAAAATTGTTTCTAAAAATTAGTATTGTATTTCAAAATGGCGTCTTCACTGTCACTTATATAATAACTGTGTTCTTGTAACGCAAAATTAAAACACAGGTTTTATGTTACCTGTCTGGTCACTGGGTCCAGTTGCAGATTCATTCTCAGGGAAAAGGGTATCAGAGTAGGCAGAACACAAGACTTCTTTTTATCACTTCCAGATTTTATTATTTTGTTTGCTAATTACTTACTCTCCAGATATTAGATTTCAGGAAACTTAAGCAATTAACTGTTGGAGTTTTAGATTTGCACTAAAATACAAATATATATTCCAATTAACTTGGCACTGATTTAACTACTTTTTGTTGCTTGCCTGATACTTTTTTTTATTTTATTTTTTTTATTTTTGATGACAACCTTATTTTTAATAGCTTGTTCAGCTTCCCAATTTTAAACACTTGAATGGCATTTTCTGTTTCAGGTTTCAATCTTGAGCTAAGATAGTGCAGCCAAAACAATTCTGTCATTTTTGACAATGACACTATAAAAGAGCATTGTTTTGCATGTATTTAAAATACTGTGGTTAATCTTTTCATGAGAAAAAAAGGAGGCTCCTCTGAGAAGTTCCTGATGACATTCTGCTTTGAGGAAGGCCTTGTGGGAGGAATTTTTCCTTGCAAGCTTCATGGATATCTGGCCATATTTGGCCAAAATCTAAATCCATGAAAAATCTCCGTTCATGTGTTGTACATAAATTATCCAGAGCTTCCCATTCAGTATTGATAAAGGTTTTGTCTGCACTCAGGATGCTGCAGGGTGGGGCAGCAATTGTATTCCAGAATTGTAGACAGAAAGGAACAATCTTCATTGTGCTTTCTTTTCTTGCCATTCTGGACCAAGGGAGAACAAGCAGAAAGCTGCAGACTTCACATTAAGAAGAGACCAAAAAAAAAAAAAAAGACTCTGTAGCATTTGGTATAGAAGAATGAGTGTGACACACAATGAGTATAATGGAATTTTGAATACATTTTTTGGTGGGGTTCTTGGTGTAGCCTTTGGCTTGTGTGCAAAGTGCCTTTCTGTTTATGCAGTGTGTATGACAGCTTTGGTAAATGTTTTGTACCATGACCAAATAACAGAAAAGTTGTATTTACAAGGAAATAAATCTAGTGTTAAAACAAATGAGAATAATGAATAAAAATACAGATGTAGCTAGTAAATAGGGAATATATCTTTAGGTTTACTGTTATTTTATCTTATATTTCTTATGGATAGGACTGGGGATAAAACCCAGCTGTTCAAGGACCTTACAGACTTCCCTCTCATCAGTAAGAAAAAGGAAGAGATCCTGGAGGTGCTGTCTAAAATCCAATTACATCTTCTGGAAATTCGTAAACAAATCAGGAATCCTTCTGCAGAGTATGTTACAGTTTCTGGTCAAGAGGTAATATGGTATCTATTATGTATGACTGTATCCTTGTGTTTGTGTAGAAAGTGGTTTGAAACTGGGGCTTAACTAGAACTCTTCATTTAGTATGATGCTTGATGAGGTCATTTGATTATATTCTCTTGTACAGCTTTGAAGAACAGTTTTCTGACAGTCGCTTTGTTAACTCAATTTACTTTAGTGATTTAAAGAATAAAAATACATTAGTGCAGATGGATTTGCTTCAGTAATGCTTTTCTGTATATGTAAAAACACTTGCATACTTCCGAGGTTAACTATGTGACTATTAAGTGCTGAAATATTCTCAGAGAACCAGGAAATACAGTGTTAGGTTAATTTGGAGAATGGTAGAATGATTTTGTAAGTACTGATTAAGACTCTAATTTGAAATATATGAGCAAAGAGGAACAGTATTAAAGAATGACGAATGTTACTTTACTGATTTTAATTCTTAGAAACAGTGCTTGTGGTCTGAACTGTTGTGTGTATGCTAGATGCTCTGCAGGTATGGACAGGCCATGCTTCAGTGAGATGAGAAGTTGAGTCCAAAGAAGGAGAGAGAACAGGTTCCCACAGATTTGTGGGGGAATCGAAAGGAGCAGTGAGGTAGCACCGTTCAGCATCATCATTTGGGAATTAACATGAGCAAGTCAAAGGAAAAATCCATGGAAAATTGGGAAAATAATGCTGAGAAGCATTGAGGAAATAGTTTGTCAGTTGAGGGTAAAAGATATTAATTAGTGAGGAACGAGCAGCATTTGGTAAAGACATCAGATGAACATAGCTTTTGATGGTGACATTGAGAAGAAAAAACACGTGGCTAGCGAGTTGGGTAGGCTGTCTTCATGGATGCTGGAGTCCAAGAGAAAACAGGAAGAGTATTGTGTGAGGGAGGGAAGAGCCGGGGTTTGAAACGTTTCTCTCATATAGGATGATTTGAGGGGTGGATGAAGACAGCTGTGTGGAGGAAGGAAGAAGAGAAGAATTGATTAAAGGCTGGGGAGAGCCTGAGAGAGTAGTCAGACATGAACTGGACAGAAGAATTTCAGAAACCACAAGTCAGCATGCACATTTTAAGAGAGGGGACCTTTGTAGGATCAGACAGCTCATGAACAATTGTAGACCAACAGATCTATCTTGGTTTATGCTTGAGAGGAGCAGAAGAGATTGTGAGTAGCTGTTAGCTAATTTCATCTGGTACAGTTGTTTCAGTGACATCAAAAGAGGCAGTAGAAAAACAGTTGTAGAAGATGGTCAATGAGGTAAGGAAAGACGCTAAAAGAATGGAAGTAATGGAAGGGTAATTGAGTGGAAGGAGCAGAGCACAGGTATAACAAGAGTCTCTTTGAGATGAGGTCTGTCTTCCTCACATCTGTCTGTTAAATTCTTAGATTCTTGTAGCATGCTGATAGATGCAGCAGTATGCAAACACTTCCTAGCAACTATCACGGGCAGAAGTAGGGTTCTCTGGAAGAGAGTGAAGCTTCAAGGAACTTCTGTGCATCTCCCCAGTCTGAACATCTTTTTAGGGAACAGGCCTTCATGGAGAAAAAACAGAGTCAAACTATTTTCTGTTTAATGTGTGCCCCCAAACCTGTGATTGTGGAAGGTTTTCAGAGTCAGCCCACAGTTTGTTGACTTAGATGTGTTGTGAAGTTCGTGTTACAGTTCTGGTGAAGCTCCAGATGACACATATCTTTTCCAAAATGTGAGGTCACACACGTATCTATTTCATCTTTTGTTTCCAGACCTCTACTGTAATTTGTTATAGATACTAAACAGGACAGAAAGCTGTCCAGATAAGGATAGCATTGCTGTTTGTTTCAGGCAGGATTTAGAGGGAAATTGCCACATTTGGCAATTATTTGCTTCCTGCATGGCATAAGCAGTGCTTTGGACCCAGTTTATTTAATACTGCAATTATTTATCTAATAGAGCTAAGAATTAGACAGTGAAAAAGCTAATGCTTTTGTTGCTTTGAAGGAGGTCACAATCTCTTCGCTTATTTCTCACTAGCCACACAAACAAACCAGGCGATTGAACTGTTTATGTTTATTTAGGCTGTTTTGAGTTCAGGCATCCAGCATAGACACAAATGTGGTATTATTTTCTGTCTTCCTTTTGTAAACATAGCATATTAAGTTGTTTTGAGATGAACTTTAGAAAAAATGTAATACCAGCACATCAGCAGCAATGCTAGCAGTAGCAATAGTTGGCTTGTTTTCAAATCTTTGCAGATCTCTACTTCTACCTATTTTCAGTCCTATTATCTCAAGTGCATTATGCAATTTAAGGGTTTCAACCATACCAAATATTTTAAGGGTATCTTAGGTAAATTAAGAACTAGCGTATTTTGTCCTTTGTAGAATCTTGTGCTCATTTTAGGATTATTCTTGTTTGTACTTGAAGGTGATTGCTGACTGTTTTGATGTGGTAAGGAAGGTTTTATCTAAATCACACTAACTGCAGTGGAAAAGCTTTGTGAGATGAGAGTCTGATGATTTGCTGTAAAGGTGATCAGATTCTGGGTTAATTCAGTCTCTGCTAGAAATTCATTTTGCAGGTGAATTCTTTTATTTGAGAAAGCCTCAATTCTTTGACATCTAGGACCTCAGGGAAGGTTATAAAGATAACCAATGTGAATCATATAAAATACTGTAATAAACACATCGTGTAATTTTCAGTGCTCTCAGCCTCTTAGCGCTGTTTTCCCCTATTCATTCTCTTTCTGACCTCAAGCATATCTAAATTTGAAATAATGTGCTGTAGATACAGTGCTAATATTTGAGATTTTGAGTTCTCGTTTATGAACTGTTACAGGTAAACGTGTCTCAGTATGAGTCGTTGGTCCTTAGTCAGGAAGAGACATCTCTCTGATAAGCAATAGCCTCAGTAGAGGTGGTATATAATGTAGGATCTGTGTAAATAAATTGTGTGCTGAATTGGTGCACGGCTAGGTCAGGATCAGGTAAGCAAAACTCACATAATAGATTTGGTCTGCTTTTGGCCTGATATGCAAGCAGAGCATGTTAGTGGTTGGAGGAGTGGAAGAGTAGAGAAGGGACAGCAGCATGGCAGGGCACAGGAACACCTCAGGAATGGAGTCACTGGTAGAAAACGTTCATGTCATGACCTTCGCTTCTGGGGAAAAAGAAAGTTAGTTCCTGCTGGTCTGCTCAGCCTCTTCAGGTTGAATATGGCTTTCCTCCAATGCAGGCAAATTTCTTGTTATATGAAGAATATTACTCTGTAGTCTTCATAACTACCTGTGATATGTAATATTACATTTCTGTTTATTTTAGTTTTTGATAGAAGTCAAGAATTCCCATATATCATGTGTGCCATCAAGCTGGGTTATGGTTAGTAGGTATGTAAAATGTCTTTCAAATTTGTTCTGTTCTAAAACATGAGAAATAAAATACAGTATCTTGGTGTTACAGTTAATTCCACACACATTCTTGTTGCTCCATGTGGTTTTTATTTTTAAACTGAAAGCCAACAAAACCAAATTGTTATGTTAATTTTTGCCATAATAGGTTTGGTTTAAAAGCACACAAAACCAAACTGAAGAACTGGAGTTCTTATTTTTGTTGTTGTTTTGTTTTGTTTTCTTTTCTTTTTAACATTGCACTAGATCCTTAGTGCAATACTTTACTTTTTTGATTTGTCAAGGATATTTACTGGTGTCAAAACTACTGTCTTTATTCGGTTGTGCCTGTAGTTTTTAGGTACAAGCCTGTAGTTTTTAGGTACAAGCCTTTCAGAATGATAAGTGTTTTATTATTTTATTCAGATAGGTAAAGGTGTCTGTGCAAAGATCTGTTTGTGCATCTCAGTAAACTCATTGTATTTAAAATGTCATTTTACTTATACACACAAGTATTACATGGCTTGTACTTAGTGTTACGTGAAGTAATCATGATTTTTGATAGTAGGTTAAAGAGAGGTGGACTGAACTATGTAATAGGCTTTTTTTCCTCCTCAGACATTTGTTTTATTATTGAAGCAGGTCAAACACCTTGGTGTTATAATGTATGTACACCAGACATCTATCACCAGAAATAGGCATAATAAAGGTGAACTCTAAAGTGTCGTTATTGACTTATGCAAGAAGTATTAGAAGTAAACAGATTAGCCAGAAATAAGAAAATGAAGAGCAATAAAAATTAAAAAAAGAAAAGGCAATTAAACAACAAGAACAAAAATAAAAATAAGTCTAGGAATGTCAGAGTCCTTTAATAAAAATATATAAGTAAATAGCAAGTGCCCCAGATGAAAACTAGTGTATGTGCATGACAGCCTGTAGTTACTACATTTATTTCAGACTGATCATAGTTTTCCTTTTTAAGGTGTTTTTTTATTGTAATTTTTTGTATATGCAGTCACAGAAAATTTATCTAATTGTGCAGCATATTGCTGAACAGAATTTTGTGAAATACATATACTTCTGTGATACGTGCTATAGTATGAAAAACATTTTAAAGGTTTTTTGAATGGATAGTGGTGCAGCAACTGGTCACTTTATTCACAGTATAGATGACTGGAATCAATAGAGCTTAGTACCACCATAAAATAACTTTTTTTTTTTTTTTGACATACATTTTCAAGGCTTACAGAGAATAAGAAAACTTGTCCAGTTTTGCATATAGATGGTATAACTGATTGCTTAGTAACCTTGATTTCCTGTTTGGCTTTTCTCTGTCTTCCAGCACAAAAGCTGTCAGCCGTTTCCACTCTCCTTTCATTATAGAAAATTACAGACATCTGAATCAGCTTCGGGAGCAGCTAATCCTTGTCTGTGGTGCTGAATGGCTAAATTTTCTAGAGTAAGTCTACAAAATAGGACTCATCATTGTATTTTATTTTATTTTATTTTATTTTTGCTACAGGAACAGAAAAAGATGTTTATCTTTTAAAAAAAAAGAAAGAGTTGATAGTTGTATTGCCCACAACAAATATGAAGATATGGTCAAAATACTGTTTTTGAAGTTAAAGTATTTTAAGGCAAGACATTTACATACAGACCTGAGAGCAGATGTGATATCTCCAGATTTTGAAATTCTGATGAAAATGTATATTTAATAATGTTAAGTGACTCTCAAAATTTGAAAACTAGTATGATAGCACTAAGAACCTGAAAGTGCAACTCTCTGTGAATGAACGAAACTGAATCTAGTATTTTTATTATGTATTTATTCATGATGTACAATACAAATAAGATTTTATTGTATAAGCTAAGCAAATTCTCCTTTGACATTAATTAATATACAGTATGATTTCACTGTTAAGTGTACCGTTATTGAAATTAAAAATAAAGTACAATTGCAGTGTTAGAGTTTTTGAGTGAGAACTGTTCAGGGTATTCAGGCAGTCTCCTGGATGGATGTAATTCTACACAATTGTATGCTATGTATGATAACCCTGCATCTAACTGTGAGTCTGTTAGAAGGTAACTAGAGTATTATCCCTCACAACTGTCATTGTTTGTCTCAGATCAGAGTTTCAAACAAACTTATTTGACTGTTTAGTCAAAGGATCTTCAAAATGGGAGTTTGAAAATGATTTCTCAAATTTATAAATACCTTTGATTTTTCAGGTGTTGGGTTATTGGATATTTTTTCACTTGTATGAGTTACAGACCACTGAGCTTGTTCCTCATGTCATGCAGTGATTACCGGCTGACTTTCAGTTGTGCTTTTTTTTCCCTGATACTGAAACCTAGCAAGTTCCCTTTGAAGCTGTCTCAATATGACAGGGATTTTTTACCTTCTCTGATCTACCATCACACTGAATTTCTGCAAGTAAACATTCCTATGCCAAAGTTGTCTTCTAATTATGTATATGTCATATGTCAGTAGTCTTGCCTGTAGTAGTTTTCTTCAAAAAGACTATTTTTCTTTAGCACCAGGTCAACTGCTTTAAATACTGGACAGACAATGGATACACATCATGTATCTTTTAAAGAGAAGCGATCAAACTGATGCAAGTATTTAAATGCCAAAATGTTTCTAAGTTGTGTTCCGTACCTCTCTGACATCCTGTCTGGGGGTTGGCTGCTCCAGCAGTGGGCCCTCTGTGGCAGGGGATGGTGGTTTTCCCTGAGGGTCCCACCTCTGGGTTGCAGGATGGTATTGGGCTGGGTGTGCCTTTGGCCTTAAGTGTGTCAGCCCCCCAGTGCTCTGGAGTTGGTGTAGAGACTCCCCGCTGTCAAATGACCTTGGCAGTCAGAGCAAGCAGAGTGGGAATTAAGCTGATCCTGCAAAAACATGAGTAGACTTTGAATCATCTAGCTCCATGAACAGGATGCACTGCGGGAGAATCTGTGGCTGAGGATGGTGCAGTAGGAAGCAGGTGGTTGGGGCCAGAGAAGGGACAGGAATCTGTGTAGGACCTCTCTGACAGTAGCTAACTTAGCTGCAACGCAAAAAGGTGCCCCCAGTACCGTATGTTAATACTTTTACTTGGCCAGTGATGGTTTCTGATTAACTATCAGCGGAGTCCTGCTGCCAGCACTTGCCTAGGAGCAGCTCTTGTTTTATTTGTGATCTCTGTGCAGCTGCGGAGCCACAGGTTGACCACCCCAGTGAACAACATCAGCAGTATTTTGAAATACTACTATTCTAACAGTCATTTAACATTCCAGAAATTATCTATGATGATTAGTTGCTAAATGCTCTATTAGATTTCCTGTTTTAGTAAGTATTAAAGTGTGTTTTCTTGCTGCCAGCCCTTCAAAATCCTTGTGAGGTCTGGAAGTCAGGCTTCATCGTTTGTGGCTTTTGTATTACCTTCGGTTCTGTAAAGGCTGTAGGTGACATACATGTGGCAAAGCCACAGTTTCCCCTTCCCTTCATTGATGCCCAGGACATGCTGAATGTGATGCCATGAATGTAACTGGGGCCAAGGTTTTGCCTCCTAGTAGGAACTCAGAAATCCTGTTTATTTGGTAGGAACGAGAAAACACATTCCAGTTTGCTCTCCTCAAGCTGTTTTGGCTTTGCGATCCCGTAAAGTAGTTTGTTTAAATAATATTTGTCACTAAATTAGCTATCTAAGTTTGAGTTGACCTGTGTTAACCTCTCTGCACTTAGATCTGCTGCTTTTCACGTTTACTTTGCTGTTTTCAATGCTGATAGCAGCATACAGTATCCTACCCTCTCCCCACCTTTTTAAATTCTGCTCCCATACTGGATTTATATTTCAAGTTGTATCCTTGAGACCAGGAGAGGAGAAAATGAATTCATAAGTGCTAAGAGAATGAAGTCTACTGAAAACTGTGTTCTCCTGGTAACTTCATTAATGTACTGGGTGAAACAGTGCCATAAACGGAAAATGAATTCTTGAATTTTCTGTTGTATATACCATATTTTGTTGAAATTGTAGACAACAACTGTATTCAGGCACTTTTATTATATATATTTTTGACGTTAGTGTATGATTGAAGTGAATTGGCACTTGGGATTCAGTTAACATTGTGATAAACAGTGGCGTTTTTATAGACCTCATTTAGGCAGCAGGGATCAACTGCAGACCCCTTGTATGCTATTTAGCGAATTTCATTTTGTCTGCTTTTTTGTGCTTAAAAATAATTCCCTGTTACAACAGAATCATGAAGTCCATCGTGATTAAGATTGTGTCCTCATATGGTAACTTAATACACTGCTGGGAGATTTGAATTCAGAGTAATTTAAAGATCATAGGAGCCCTTTGAGAAACCTGCATGGGGTATATTTTGACAATGCATTTGTATCTGTATAAATTTTTTTAATTTTTTTTCTTTCTCCTGTTATTTTTCCCTGTTTTGGAATAGCCATTTTAGTGAACATTATCACCCTGTGTCTAAAGCGATTGGTCACCTAGCAACTATCGACTGTCTGTTCTCATTGGCACAGGTGGCTAAACAAGGAGACTATTGCAGGTAATCAATTTTTAATTTTTATTTAGGGTTTTATAGGGAATTTGAGTATTTAAAATAAATTTCAGTTGAGTTTGTGTAGTACAGTATGTATAATTAAAATTGTTTACAGTAGTTTTAACTTAATCTGATTTTGCAAAGCAATGCTTTTAGCCTTATTTCAAGACCATAAATGTTGCAATTCACATTTGACAGCTTCCACTTGTCTGTCTGTTGTTTCACATGAGTCTAGTTGATGATATCTCACAAACACATAAATATATGTTTAACTTTGCGTGGAAACAATGTCCATGCTCCTTATTATTTTCCCAGAGAGGTCTTTCTAATACCAAAGTTTCTAAGGTTTATGAGGTGTTTCAAAGATGTATTTTGGGTAAAGACAGGTAAATACTAATGCCACCTGCTACAGAAGTGATAATGTCTCACCTATGATAGTGTGTTCAGATCTGGTGAGCTGTGCACGTCCCTCCACCTAAGACCCATCCATGCATACCAGGCAGTGCAGCCTGGGACTCTAGCGGTGCCAAGGCTATCACTCTTGCTCTCTGAGTTGCAGAAGCACAGAGCTTCAAGTCCTGCTTCCCCGAGGTTGGTCTAAAGCTGGTTCCTGAGCTTGCACACCCTGCAACTCCTGTGTTCCTACCCCATCACAAGCCCACGTCTCTTGCCTCCGCATGGAGACTGTCACCCTCACTGGGGTGCCCATTTCCATCCTGCAAGGTGTCTGTCCCTGTAGACATGGAGACACACTGAGACACTAATTCAACTTGCTGAGAGCTGTCCTGAAGGCCTGTAGTTACTATTTCTGAGGTTTACTGTATGCACCTCTGTACGGGGTTAGTTTCCAGTCCCCAGTTTCCAGTAAGTGTTTTCATTGTGAAGCTGCACCACAAGTAGTACAAGTGATCAGACGATTACTTACAAACAAACATCTGAATTAGTGACGTTTGAGACCTGTGAAAGTACAGCAAATTGTGCATTAAATGTATAAGGAGGAAGGGAAGTCAACTTAAATACACTTCTGATTTTATACAGAAGATAATAAAGAATATAAAGATAATATTGATCACTGTGGACTCTTGGGATCTTGTGTGCCTCTATTAGAATCTCCTTGAAAGTAATTGCTCACTTATTTCTGTATACTCAGATGAGAAAACAAACTGAAATCTTATTAATTCACTGCACAGAGTTTAAATAATTCACTGAATATTAAAGAGTGGCTTAGAGCTTATAAACCGTCAGGGAGGAGACTTCTTAGCTAAACCTCAGCCAAAGGGAAGATGTCAATAATTAATTCTGGAGGTCTACAGAAAAGAAAATGAGACTTTCATATTAACTAGTTCAGGTATTTCTGAGGAGTGTTTTTTAAGGCATTTAAGCGAGTTGTGAAGTTAGCAGCACAGGTGCTCCACACAGCTGTTGGAAAGAGCTGAGTGTCTCTTACAGCTTCTGCGGGTCATCCTGGGACACCCATGTTGGGAGACTCATCCTTTACAGGAATGATGAACAAAGTCAGGGCTCTCAGGCAGCAAAGTTACATATGTAAGGATGATAATTCAGGTAGCCCAGACATCATCATCATCTGATATTTGTGTTGTCCACTCTGCAGTTTGTAAATTTATTAACTTTCTGGAATTCTGTTGGAAAGATGCTACATGACTCAATAACGTGTTAAGCATTCCAGAGATATTTTTTTCTTTTCTTTTTTCTTTTTTCTTTTTTCTTTTTTCCCTACTGCATGACACATGCTTGTCACATTGTGAGGACATAGGGCAGGAAAGACCTTTTGAATGACTGTGTCTGAGGCTTTGCTTCTGTGGGCCCCATTGTCTGAAACGAGAACAGGCAGTTGGAAAGGCTCGTGGCATCCTGAAACTACATCCTGTCTCAAAGCTTTGTGGAAGGAGACACGACCAGTTAAAAAAACATGGTGATTTCCAAAGATGAGGGTAGAATTTTAAAATAGCAAATGGATCATTTAGCTGACATCTCTCCTTCTTGGCTCCAAAATGGGGAGGTAGAGGAGGGATGTACTTCTAGGTATGTGCTCTTCCCTTCTCAGACCATCCTGTTACAGCTCCAAACTAGTTACATATCTGACAAGAGTGGAGAGTGAAATTTCCTTTTTTTGTACCCTAAGACTCAGCCCTTACTGACTTCATCTCAGCTGTGTAACTGCTGGAACTGTCCCTATGCTGAAAAAAAAAAGCTAAACAAACAAAAAAACAAAACCAAACCCCACACAGCATTTTCAGCTTGCATCTCTTTCCCCAGTGACTTCTGTTCCTAATATGCCATTGTTTTATCTCCGTTTTCCTTTCTAATTGCACAGTCATTCTTCAGCCCAAGGAAAATCACACTTCCCCTGAATTTTGTATTCCTTCTGAAGTCCACCCAAGTGTTACTTCATTTCCAGTCCAAAAGTTCTGTGGCTTTATGCCATTATTCTCTTTTCTCAGCTACTGCCACTTCCCTAAGTTATTGCTCTTACCACAAAACGCTTGTACTGTAGGAAAGTGTTGCAGAGACATGAAACCACATCTACTGCTCAATTTATGTTGCACTTCACTTATGATGAAAAAGGAGAACAGAAAAAAAAAAAAAGAAATCACAGGTATAGTTTAGTTACTATGTTGTTTAGTGTTTTTTGTTCTGTGAAGAACAGACAGCTTTTTGAGGTGGAGCTTCTTAGACTGGAGATATGTAACAGAATTGTACATGGTTTATTAGTTATATCCTTGTGTATAGACTAATTTGTAGGTAAGGTGGAGCCATTTGAAAAAAATGCTTTTTATTACATTGTTCGGAGAAGAGAAAAAATACAAGTAACATCAATCTGGTTTGCATATTTATTTCTAAAAAGATATTGTCATTTCAGTGTTTCAACTTAGTACACTTTCTATCCACAGTAATTGTGATGACTCTTACATGTGTTTGGAAGTTGCTGCGAAGTAGGATTGCAGCTCATATTTTTATAGAACTACAGCTCTGCCATCCCGTAGGCTTTGATTTGTATGGTTTAATGTGTTGTCAGTCACAATATACATAGCTGGACAGTTTTCTTCGCTATCCATGTGCCAGCCAGGGCTTGATGCTGTGGCAGGCTGGACCAGTTTATGAGCAAGATCATTTGTGAGAATATCAAAAGTATCTGCAAATGGTGGAAGTTTGTTGGAGCTTCTGTAGTGGTGGTGTTATGAAAGTGGATTGTTCTTGAGTTAAGGGTTTTGTTATTGCTTGTTCATGTTGTAGTTCTTACTAGTTCTTTGTAATACATATGAACAACTGAAAGCATTTCCTACATAGTAAAAAAATCACAAAAGTACTCTAAAATATCTAAACTTAATCGACTAATATTTCTTTAAACTAAATTAATCCATTCCTTAGAAATATTTGATAGCAAGAATTCATTTTTCTGTCATTTGCATATTTTGACAAAAATCTGCATTGTAGATGACCCCCGCAACAGCTTTTAATTGCAGTAGTTCTAAGTAATTGGTTACAATGAACATTGAAATTAATGTGTCTTCCTTTTTGCAGACCAGTTGTGCAAGATAATCGGCAAGAAATAATCATAAAAAATGGCAGGCACCCTGTGATTGATGTACTACTGGGAGAACAGGATCAGTATGTTCCAAACACCACTAACCTTTCAGTAAGTATCAAGATAGCTTTTGGGATTCAAAATCATTCAGGGGAATGAATCTGGAATTTGCTCTTTGGCCAGGAAGTTAAAATAAATAATTTAATTATAGAATGGCTTCTATATGGGCTGCTTGCTTGCATTTCAGAGAGACATTGCTAGACATGACCATGTCAGTTTTGTCTGTTTTCTGGTATCTTGCAGTCAGATTCTCTCTTAGCAACCCTGTTCAGGCTTAATCACATAAGGAAAGAAAAGAGGAAAGGGAAAAGGGAAAAGGAAGGGAAAGAGGGAAAAGGAAATCTCAAAATCAGGAAAATGTGATTGTTTTTAAGTAGTTATCTTTGAAAGATAAGTGAATAATTACATTTTTTTAACCAATGTCATTAGAGAAAGTCTACATTTTGTAGTAAATTTATCTCAAATATATGGAGATTTTTAACGTTTGTTTTTCCATGGGCATATAATATACAAATTATCAGTCACTTGAGTTTCTGTGTCACATTTGCAGGCTCAGTCTTACAAATTATTTCTAAGGTAGCTCAGATGTTTTAAGGTATTTCTCTACTATGTGTTTTCCTTTCTTTCTAGAAGTGCTACATTCACACAGCATTTCACAATCTGACGAAGCATATTCGGAGTTCTGACTGTAGTATCATGTACACACAGTGTAGACTGCACAGCAGTTGTAACAAGCCATTCATATTAACATAGATGAAGATCCCTGATGTGTAGCTTCGCAGACTCTGTGCTACCCATGTCTCCCTGACTTGCTTTCTGCAACACAGAATTAAGTAATAGGATGCTGAGAAGTAGGAAGACTATTAACTTTCTTGGTGGTGTTGTCAGCAGGTCAAAAAGGGCTACAACTTAATGTTTTCTATGCAGTACCTAAATTGTATAACCTACATTACCTAAAATTGGTATAAATATGCAAATACCTTAAATAGAAAACACTTCCTTATTTTATTTCATAAATCAGTTTCTGATGAGCATATTTTAGTTTTTCTCCTTTTTCTCCCTGAAAAACTAAAACCTGCCTGTTAAATTGTATGTCCTTTTGACTTTTTTTGTTGAATATTTATTTGACTATATCTTTTTTAAAATACTATATTTCTCTTCCTAATGAATATAAAAATATGCTTGCAACTTACCTCTGAATACTTAACTGCCTTTTGATACAGTAAACATAGAAAAGGTAGCAGATGTCAGCATGGAATATTGCCATGGTAAGCACTGTTCAAGTTTGTATGTATTTCTCTAGAAATATTTTTAAATGCTGTTCTGTGCTGAACAAGGATATAGATATTGTGCAATACTTCATAGAACATTTTCAAAAATTTATTTGAACTCCAAAAAAGCGACAGATGGCTCTTACAAAAAAAAAATCAGCATTTCATTCAGTAATCATCATGCACTTTCTCCCTTTAGTCCCCTTCTTATGTTGGCTTTTCAGATGCTGAGTATTACAAAAGCAAGTGGTCATGGTATAATCACCTCCTCTCCTACTGTTGGTTTGAGTTCTCTCTTTTTTGAGAGAGGTGGGTGGGAATCCAGTTTATTAAAGTGTCTCTAGTTTTAACAGTTGTGTTTGAATCAGCAGGAAAATGCATCTCCTGTCATGTTTTCAACTGAAATGCTGTCAGATATCTAACTTCAGGAAAGCTTTCTTGCAGTGTCCTGAAATAAATATTTTATACTTTCATTCTCCCTCTCTTCCCCAAATACTCATGGATTTTTTTAGTACCTTTATCATATATTCCAGTAAGATGTTAGCTTATGGTTGCATGCATTAGTAAGGATGGGTGGATTCTCTGGACTGATGCTCCAGTGTATGTTCTTTCTGAAAGCTGGCTTTGCAAACCAACCACCAGTCTCTGAACATGCTTGGAGGGACCCTGGAGGAACACCACACACATGCAAGAAACTTGTGGATTAACTCATTCTGCTTTTAAGTATCTGTAAATTCTTGTGTTGAGCAAAGTGGTGGTGGCCCTGACAAAGTTTTAGTAGCAGTATTGAAACTATACCTCAGAGAATAGAATGTTATGAATTTTGTTCCCATATAGTCATGTGCATTTTATTACATCCATCCTTCATTCCTGATAATGTCATTTTCTGTGTTTTAACTTTATTGCAAGTTCCTTATGAATGTGTTTTGGTTTTGTTGTTGTTGTTTTAGCTGTTTGAAACAGCTTAAAAAGCTGTTTAAAACAGCTTTTACATATAATAAATACTGGTTGCATGTACTTTCTGTATGATCTGAATTATGAAATAAAAGTGTCAGTCCTATATGAATTTTATTTGCCTCCCTGTTGACAAGAATGAAAGCCCAAAAGAAAAGCAAATCTGTAAAGATTGTGAGGAGATTCTGGGGAGATATTTGTATTTTTCTTGTCACAGTGCCTGATGACCTCCAAATTTCCTAAGTAGTGTGGCTAATATTCATTATGCAGAGCTTATCCTTTCCTCTATGCCGGTCCCATGGGGCAATGGAATATTCTGACTTTTGGTTAATTCATAAATTGTTGGATTTCGTTGTAAGTTGTAGTACAAAATAAAAGTCTGTTTATCTGAAGTCCTTGCATAACTTAATTTCCTAGTCTTGATTCAGGCCCTGAGAAAGCCTTATATGTTCATTGGTGAGTTTTAATTTTGTGTAAGGAGTTGTCTTTCACCAGAGGAAGAATATTTTGTTTTGGAGCCATAGACAGTTTTAGGTACTATAGGAGGTATTACAGCTGAGATGAACTCTCGTGTCTGATACATCTTCCATAGGACTTCACGATTAGATAAACTGATCAATCGGAGATTGGATGCAGTCTGCTTGAAATATCTGTGTTACAGCCAAGTACTGCTAAACTCAGAGATGTCTTGATTTCTTGTAGTACCCAGTCTGTTTGGATGTGGGTACGTTGAAGGGTTTAACATCTGGGTCGGATCTTTGTCCCATTTGGTAATGAGAACTCTAAGTGGAGAGGAATCCAGATCACAACCAAATTGGGGTGACGGTGCCTATTCTGAAAGCTGATGAGATTCTCCCGTTCTCCAAAGAAAACTGCACAGAAAGTTCTTGGAGTGCTTTCTTGGTTTCTTGATGGAGAAAGGGAAAATTCTTCCTCACTCTGTCCATATTTCTCCAGAGCAATGAGTGTTGATTGCTATGCTTCTCTCTCACCAGCCTGGAGAGATCTTAGGAAGATTTATCCATCTGAGAATGCATTATATCTTGAGAAGTGAATGTGATGAACTCTAAGAATGAATGAAGCTGTTCAAATAGAAGCAGAACGTTTAATCCTGAGGACATGTCCTGTATCTTTCTGAGCATATGTATACACACCAGATTTTCTATATGCATCATATGCAGACAATATGTTTAACCACTGTTCTGTGTTTCCAGGGAGATGGTGAAAGGGTCATGATAATAACTGGACCCAACATGGGAGGAAAGAGCTCCTATATAAAGCAAGTTGCATTGATCACAGTCATGGCACAGATTGGTTCCTACGTTCCTGCAGAGGAGTCAACAATTGGTGTTGTGGATGGTATTTTTACCAGGTAATCTTTCAAAATTTTCAGTATGTTTACAAAAACTTTACTACAGCATGGGGTGTGTGGGTGTGTGTATATCAAAATACAATTTTGTTTTTCATGTAGAACATTAGAATTTATACTTAGTTTTCTCCTTCATTTTTAAATACCCACACTGGTTGTTAGGTTTTGTTTCATGGTTTTCTGGCCAGCTGTTTGACTACAGAAACTATTTTGGAATCTTTGAGTCTTTAAAGGATGAGAATGTTAATGTGTCTGGCTCATTTAAGATTTAGATGTTTAAATGCATCTGCCTGAATGGACATCTCAGTCAAATATTCTGCTGGGTGATACCTATTTGATATTTCCCCTAAAATGAATGCTGTTAACTCTGAAAATCATGTCACAGTTTCTGCTGTGCAGCACAGTTGTACATACTTCCAATATTTGGGACTGAGAATTTGGGTCCACATATACCCTATTCTTACTCTCTTTTCTGTACTATCAGTCTTGTATATATGTTACTTGATGTCTTTTAAAGAATGAATAATGGCAGTTCATTTTACCTGGCATGTCTTAGTCTCATTTTTAAAATAACATTGAATAAATTTTAAAGATTACCAGCACAGTCCGAACTTTTTTTCAATAGTCAGATATTACCGAGGATTATCCAGCCTTTTTTCTCCTTCCTCTTTTCTCTCTTTTTTTTAATCAGCAAAAGTTCTGTGTTACTGGTGCCATTTGAGCTGGATAATTATTTATGGTTCTGAGTTTCACAAAGATTATATATTTGTGGTAGAATTATCCTCCATGAAATGTGATGGAAGATTGCATTTTCAGAGTTAACTTTTAACACAGAATTTGAAATATTGCTCATATGGGATTGCTCCATCATACAAAGATACTGTATTCTTATGCCTCACTGTGTCATGACAAAAATGAACAAAATAATGCTTTGATGCACTTCAGTGCTAAGCCATTGAACAAATTAGAAAACAATTTGTATTATTGTTCCAAAATTAATTGGAGCTGAAAATTCAAAATAGTCACCTTTTTTTCCCTACCCTATGTTGAAAGTAATTGACTGTTTGATTGAATGAGCATTTCTGAGGGGATGTGGAGATACACAAGACGTAATTTATTTTACAGCAAAAATATTCCAATGTTACTAACAATTTGAAGATTATTTTTGTCTCGCTCTGTGTTTCTTCAGTGAACACAGAGTGCTGCTTTTGTGTTCACACTGACTTAATTTCCAGCCATAAGAGCATAAATGTGTTTCTCTTACACTCAGTATCCCTTTTCCTCTAATTTTGTTTGACTATCATTACAACAGGATTATTTCAGCAGAAAGATTGAGGAATGTGACACAATCACTAAGGAGTGCGATTTTGTTATGTGCCCACTGGCAAGTGAACAAGTTGTTTTCTGTCCTCTGTAGTGTGAAATCCTTGAATTTAATATATCTGAGTTTCACCTGTTCCCAGTGCGTTTCTCTGACTCCACTTAGCTTTTTTCTGCATTGTGGATATTTTTGCTTCTGTTCTCATAACAGTTTTACCTTCTGTCATGCTGCTTTGTGCTTTTTGATTTCAAGCCAAAGGGATTAGGGTATGTCACATACTGGCTGTGAGGTTTCAGACCATTTAATTTGGAGCCCAATGAGATTCTAATCCAGGGGATTAACTTTCTTCCCTGTCTAAATTAGCTCTGGAAACTCGGATGGATATGCCTTTCTTCAATTAATGTGAAATGTGTCAAAATTGAAATGATGAGCACTCAAAAAGTATACTAAAGAATTGTTTAAATTCTTGTCATTGCACTGGTAATTTATTAAACTAATTGGCTCAAAATCAATCAAGAACACATTGAAATTTTATTATTTACAAAGTAATAATCATGCATTAGTTAAAAGGTTAACATAAGAGTAACAGGAAGCAAAAAAGCTGCTTTATGTAATACATTCCTTCAGAAGTCCAAAATGGTCACTTCAGATCTGTAAAAGATGCAGTGGAACTGCTTGTCTGTGCATTGATTTAAACATTTCGCTTCTGTATAATGTAAATTAAGGGAATGAATTGTACTGTTGGGACAGGTATTAGCGATTTGCTATGTATGTATGGGATATTAGATCTTGATCCAGCTGTGGCTTTCCTTCCAGTACAAATGTTTAGGAGGGTGCTTGCACGTTGATTCTGCTTCTGCCTGTGGAGTTTAGGGGTCTTCCTAGCTCTGTATATCCAAGTAGTGATCGTCCATGCTCTCTGGGTAGGTGAGTTCTCAGGGCTGTTTTCTGTCCCGCTGTGTCTGATCTTCAGTAGCTGCAATGCCCAGTCTGGTCTTTGTGTAACTTCTGCTTCATTTTAACCATACCCAAATCGTGAACTTCACCCTCTCCAGTGAGAAAAGGAATAACCGATCAGATTCTGCAACTCAGAGACTGCCAAGGAAGCAGGCACTTCTATGTTTTGTTTTGTTTTGTTTTGTTTCCTTCAGGGTTCTGGAGAAGGTCTTAAATTACGTAATTTCATCAGGACAGGTTAATGTGTTGTTATATTCAGGATATTTCTTAGCCCTAGGAAGTTAATTTTGTTACAGATTGTAATGCTTAGTTGGAGGAGAGAAATAATAAGTTCAGATATGACATGATAGGTCCTACATTGTTTCTTTAATGCTCTGACTGGCTGACATTTCTAAAGCCTCAGCTTTTGCCAGGAACTCTATTCTGGTAGGGAGTGAGCTTGAAGAAATTTCTGTTCATGCTCTTTCTCTAACTCACTCACAGTTCAGGGTTTTTAATCTGTTTTCTTTATCTGTTTTTATTTTTAATAGGATGCAGTTATGCAGACATCCTTTCTGTACTGCCACCCCAGGCCATAAGTGTCTTGCTGGAAAATGGGATTTTTTGTTGATAACTTTGGTATATTTTTAATCTTTTAAAAACATTCCACAGGAAGATGTCAGCTTCCAAGTTATTTTCATCACTGCCTTGATGTGTTGTATTTCTAGATGCTGCTATTACCATAGCACCCCTGCTGCGAGGGGTGCTTTACAGGCTGACTGTGTGAGGAGTTCTGTGCATCGGGAGCACCAACAGTTCTGGTGCTTCCTAAATTTTTTTTGAATATTGATGCTTTATACTTCAGTCACATTTTTGATTGTAGACTGCATCTTTGAAGTGTGAATTTATATAGGTTTAAGAGATTAACATTCATCTAGGATTTGTATCTTGTGTTTTAAGTAGGGTTTCCATGGAAATTGAAAGGTTGCTACTATGGTTATTCCTTTGGATATATTTAGTATTTATGTATTATAGCTTCTCTAAATTGACTTTAAATAGTGCATTATATTAAACGTTTTAAAGCTGCAAAAGGGTTGTAGTTTAAAGGAAATGTCTTGCTTAGAGGTACAGTGGAAATAGCAATGATTTATCTTCATTATGAGGTGTACAAATACAATACAGTGCTAGGGCTAGTCCAAACATTTCTGAGTAGAGTTGATAATTTCATCCTAAAGAGGGGGAAAAGGAGAGATCGTTTCACTGCATAATGCCCCTAAACCCAGGTGATGTGCTATTACAAGTCTGCAAACTGAAAACTTTGGGGGGCATGAGTAATTTCTTCCAATCCTCCCTCCATTTGCTTTATTCACTTGAGCAGGTTTTTGAGTGCTCCTGTGGGCTATCACCAGATTCCATCATTTCTTATGTGTAAAAACAACCTTGCCATTTCCACGGCAATGCTTTGGTCCTCATCCTGGAAAGCAGGTGTTGAGAGGGATATGAAATGTAGAGTAAAAGGTCTGCTTCATTTTTAAGTGGCTCAAGCTTCAAAGCATCAGAATACAGAGATAATAATTCTCTGTATTTTTCTATTTTTATTTAAAGCTATATTTGGAATAATTTCTGCATTTGAGTATAAAAGTGTTTGTATAAATCTCTCACTTGAACTTCCACATATCCATATTCACTTTTTCATGAGTCAATGTATGTGTAAACTGTTTTTGTACAAATAAGTTACTATTTTTCAGACCTTTTGCTGTGCCAGCTGTAAGGGAAGCTATGTAACGAGGAAGGAGCACACAGTCTTTTGAGGATGTTTTGTTGGTGGATATTTTCTTCATTTTTTTCAATAATGGATAATGTTTTCAAGCAAGCTTTGCTCATAGAATTTCATTTAATCACTTTCATTATAGCTAGGAATTTTAGAGTTTTGGGAAGGTCAATGCCCAATCTGTATTGACTTTTACTGGGATTTGAATGTTTAATTCTTCAATATGTTTGAAAGTTCTTAATGCAGTAAATGGGTTCAATTTTTCTTTTAAATTAATCTTCAATTTGTGTTAGTTCTTCTACTCATTTAGTTATTCAGACATTGATAGTAATATAATGTTTCTCTGTGTGTTTTGTAAAATGACAAAGCAAGTGTGGACACACACATATGGAGGAACTAATGAAAGAAATTCTATTGACCTAATAGTGCATTCAAACAGTGTATAGCTGCTGAAGAAAGCTGACCTGTAAAGAGGTCGCACTTGATCTATTATTGAAATAATTTCCTAGAGCTAGAAACCTTCAATCCACTTCCTGTAGGTCAACAGTAGCTCTTCATAAGGGTCAGTTTTCAAAACTGAGATCCAAAGAAAGCTGTAACAATTTGAAGCTAAAATGTGTTCAAATAAGCAAGCAAATTAATAGTTCAGATTACCGAAGGTCTTGTATTCAGAATCCTAAGAATCAAATTCTTGAAATCACAAGCTTTCAGTAGAAAGTGTACCTTTAAGAAGACAACTCCTACCAACGCTAGGAGACAGTGAGAGGCAAAAGAAGGAATTCCTTTCTAGAGTACTTACCTGCCTACCTTTCTCTTGTTGTGTTAAAATGAAAGCTATTGCATTTATCCCAGTGGTCAGACACCAGTAAGCACAGTCACACTACAGCACCATGCATGTTCCGTGAGGCTTTTGTACCGTCAGCCAAGCTGGGCATGCTATTTAAAGGACAGCTTCAATTGCCTGAACTAGTATGCTGCAGAGTGCTTAACAGCATTTGAAAGCTGCCTCTTGCAGGTTATGTACTACATGCTTAAAGGTTAATGGAATACAAAGAAGCATCAGTGAGATGCATGTAGATTGCCCACTCACGCACCTCCTCTCTTTCAAAGGAGTTCTCTTTCTGTTTACTGAGTCTGGTTTGTCTTTAATCTTCGTAATGGCAAAGGAATGGTGTTTGAATTGTCAGGGTATATTAAGAAAACCGAGGGGTGGAGGCGGTTGGCAATACAAGTTAACTGGTAGTTGAAGGTTACCTAGATAAGCAGCAGTTTAATTCTTTTGTTTTATGTAGGACGTGCAGGTTGCCGGCACTTCAAGACAATTGTCTTGGTATTGGCTCTGAACATCACATGATCTGTACTTAGATATGCACGACTTTGACCTACATTTTATCCGTGTAACAGGTGATTTAGATGTATTTTTAACATAGAAGGCATTCCTAATTGCTGAGTCTATAGTTAGGAGGAACTCAGTTCAAATTCCACTGTTCTTCATAAAACATTGTGAAAACAGATGGCCATTGCTCGCCTCAGGGGTGGATGGATTTGTTCTTCTAGATCATACTTGTGTGTCTATATACAGGGTCCTTCAGATACTGTTCCAGTGTTCAAGTTACATAGCTATTTTGTTATTTTCTTGTATGTCTTCCGTGTGTAATAATTTTGAAAAAGTGTAATAGCTGTTCATGCAACTAAAAGTAGAGTACAGAAATCTTTGGGCAGCTGATCCTCACATGTCTTTATAGCATGACAAAGTTGCAGAGCCATATAAATTAGGCTGACTTAATGCAGTGACCTGATGCTTCTGATTGTTTCAGCAGAAGCTGTGTCACGCTGAGGTGCTTGCACATGTCTCTGGCATGCATGTGGTCTTCCTGCGTTCCCAGATGTAGAAGCTGAGGGAGAACATCAGTTTCAGGCAAAACGTCTTGGAGTTGTCCGTGAAGGTAGTCTTCAGACCCCAGCTCAGAGGTCTAACTTACTGCCCTTCAAACATAAGAAACTTTTCAGCTTTTGTGAGCTTATAAGGTGAGGGAGGAGGCAGAGGAGAGGAAAAGATGTTTTCTACATTGGTTGAGAACTGGCAGCTTCATCCAACACTGAAATAATGAGATACATCTCCCTGACCACTGGCCTCAGTTGGGTCATTTTATGCAATTCCAACAGCTGAGATCCAGTTCCAAGCATAAATACCTTGCCAAAGAAGAGTGATTCTGAGTTTAGCAAAGAGAAGGAATTGCGATTTCTGCAAATAACAACAGTGTTATTGAGAGGCTTACCAACCTAAGATCACCTCCTGCTATTGCGTCTGAAGGCCTACCCAAGTCAGTGTCAGTTATGTCCTCACAAGCTATGGATGTAGTGACACAGTTCACGGGAATGTACTTACCCCTCATCTGCTTAGTCTTTCTAGAGTCCAGAAAATCAACTCTGAATAGGCTGAATCTGTGCTTGAAAACACATCCCATGTTACATCCCATGTTACTCATTCTTGCACAGGAGTGTCAGTGAGCAAGGTAAGTCGTGCCAGTGTCTCCCAGAGTATCATATTCCAGCCTGGCTTTTTTATCCCAGTTGAGCCTGATTTCTTGAAACTTTGAGTATCACTCTGTTGTAGAGGTACCCCAGTACTGCTGACCGTACAACTCTTACTTCTCTTCTAAGAAACAGAGTAGGCAACAGGGAAAGAAAGCTCCTTTTGTCCTCTGTGTTCTCTGCATAATGTGAGCAGCTATGTTTTCAGCCCTTTGCACAAATCAGGCAGTCAACTTATATTGTGCATTACAGTCTAAAGAAGAAATGGTGTCATTTCTACATATACCTCACTTCACATGGTGACACTGATGAAACTTAGGGTTTTTTTTGTCAGTAGGAAGCTGCTTTGAAGGCTAAGACATTTCATCACAGAATTTCTCGAAGTGGATAACTCAATGCAGGCTACTGCTCTGCTGCTGGTGACTGTGCCTCACATGCTGCCTGTCAAGGCTTGCTGCTACTGCTCATGTAATATCTTCAGTTGATCCAGAAATCTGCAGAGCTTGCAGGCTATTTCATGAAAATTTGTGAACATTGTACACTCTTTTGGATGTGAGCTTGATGTTAGATCTGAAAAAGCAGTATTTGAATCCCTGCTTGAGGGATGTGACTGGCAGTCCTCATTTCCATCATCCAGGGAGTAAAAGGACCCATGTCAATCAGGTGCAATAAGATCCACACTGCCAATACATGAGGAGGGAGGGACATTTATATACACTGAAGTGACATTTTTTGCCTGAGGCACTAGAACCATCATGGATACTTTCATCCATATTATTTTTCTGCTGTAAGAATTGGCACCTTAAAGATAATTTATTGTCCAGGAAATAGGGAAAGTTTGTGACCGCAAGAATGCGGGATGGACATGGCCTTTGGCCTGTTTTCTTAACCTGTCTTTGTAATCCTTGCAAGGAGTGCAGGTATCTATTTCTGCAAGGTCTGTGTCAGACGTCTTTCTCATTGGTATACGCTACTTATTTCTGCTGCTCCTTGTGCTGGAAGAATCTCATGTGTTGTCAATGGCATGATGATCAGCTGCAGAGCACAAACTTGAGATGCAGAACACTCAAGAGCACACAGGTAATACGATTTTTCTGTCAAGTCTACTTACTGTGTACAGCAGAGCATGGCTATCCGTCTGTAATTGCTCTCCCTTGTAGAAGAAGCAAGTTTATTCAACCTTCAAGTGTATTATTACAAAAGCAGAACTGTGACTAGGTGTAGCAAATTCTTACAGTTTGATATAGTTAAGTGATCTTTAGGAATAACTAAAGTTTTCTTAAGGTCCCCAGTAGTTGCCCTTTTTTGGCATGGTCTATAAGAGATGATAAAGTGGAAAGAAATACTCTTAAAGCTAAGAGGAGGGTTTAGCAACGGAGCATTTCCTCAAAGTAAACTTAGGAAAAAAAAAAAAAAAAAGAAATCCAGCCCTTTTAAATCCATGTTTCTTGAATTGTCAAGGTATTCAAGAATCTGCGTTAAGCATACAGTAATTCTTTTTTTCTGTATGTTTTATTCAAAATGTCTGTCTGGTCACTAAAAGATAGAATTGATTCTCAAAAGAGGACAGGTCTTCTAATAAACATTTGGATGTTACCTCCTTAAAAACTAACAGCTATTTAATTCTGAGAATTTGACACACTCATTACTGTTTTGTCAAGTATGAGGAGCTGAAAGAAACTAGTAGACAAACCTCAGTATTTTATCTCTAAACAAGCATAATATTTTTAAGCAGATATTTATGGCATCATTACAAATTTTAGTATAATTAAAAATCATGATGTAAAGCAAATACGTTATTAGCATCTGCAAACATTTGGGCAATCAATTTTGGATGTTTGTATTTATTTTTAATTTCCTTCATTGGAATGTCACCATCATTAAAATTTGAAAGGTATTTAAAATTGCATGATTTACTTTAACAGACTAAAATGTTGCAAGGCTTGTTCAGAGTACGTTTTTAAAGAAATCTTCAGAAAATTGGAAAGCACAGTATGGAGTGGTATGTGAAGCAAGAAACAGAAAATGTTTCACTCAGAACAAAAATTGAATGGGAGATGCTTTCCAGACACTTCACAATGGATTGAGATCTGAGGTAAATCACTAAAGAATAAAAGTGAAATAGGGCTTGTCAAGTATTAGTGGAAATGGGTGTTCCATTGGTCTAACTGCTGATGGCAAAAACTTCCCAGCTTTTTTTTTTTATCTGGGCAAGTAACGTTGCACTTATTTAATTCTGGTTTTACTAGCAGGTCAGTGGAAGGCAGCAACACAGGAGCAGGACAGAGGGGAAAAAATTACAGATGCTTGTTTAAAATAATAAATAAATAACAAGCTCCATTTTTTCAGAGCTTCACAGCAGAAATTGTGTTATTTGCCCAGCAATAGGAAAGCAATGGTTGAAAAACAGCGCAGTTCGTTCTGACCAGAATTCAGCTTGTTATATTCTTTCCTACTTACGCATTGTTCATTTCATGGATGAACTTCATCTGCAAAGAGACTGCCCAGGAACTCACCTGCTTTAAAATGGTTTAGAAACATTCTTGATTAGAAGTCTCTTCCTATGCAGTGTTTTCACTAAACATGAAAAAATGTGTCTTCCATCCAAATCTACACTGTGTGCTTAACCTTGATTGTTAAGGGGGAAGCATGCTGATAGCTTTTCAAAATGGGTGCTGGTATGCAGGAAAGACATGGGGAGCCTTCATGTTTTAAATAAGCCCGTCCCATCTTGATTTTAGACCTTTGTTATATGAGTGGAATATAAAGTTACTGCTTTTTGCTCCTAGGGAGCTAAATTGATTGGGATTTGGTAATAGCTTTTAAACTGAAATAAAATATACTTGGAATTATACATGAGTTCGTGTATATGTGATTTTTCATTTTTAATCTTTAGCAAAAATAAATATTTCTCAGAAGTTCAACATTATTCCCATGTCACAGTTTCTGTGCCTTTCTCTGAATTCTTGTGTCAGCCACAGCCTCAGAAATGAGTCTGATCACTGGGTTGGAGTGGCATAGATTATGGGCATTCACATACTTAATAAGTAGTTATCCTTTATGGCAATATCTGTAATATTTTACCAGAATAACCTATAACCTCTCATGTTTATGAACTTTACTGTCTTAACTCAAAAGACCAATTACCAAACTCCGAAAGTCCTTGGTTCCATTTATTGCTGTATTAAGCTTTATTGATTTTTTGAGGCTTACAAAGTAGGATTATGAAGATTAGTCTTCCTGTCAGTCCTAGAAATATCAGTTAGATCACAAAATCTGGCATGAAGATTCAGCTAATCAGCTTCTTAATATCTCCATCATAAAACCTAAGCTATGAAATTCCGTTCTTGAGGTGACAGCTGTGGTTGCCAGGGCTGTCTGCAGGCATCCTGTGTAATACAGGAATTGCCTTGAGAGAATGCTGAACAGAAGCTATGGAGGAGCTAATTATTTAGCAGAGTTACTTTTCTATAAACTTCATGGTTTTGGCCAAAAGCTTTGTTGATGCCTTATTTATTTATTTATTTATTTATTTATTTTCACCTGAAAATATTTTTTTTAAATTTTAGGAGTTCACATATTCTTTTGAAGACAACTATGTTCTCTTGATTTGCCCATGCAGTTAGACTCTGAAAGATAAGGGTCAGAAAATGTCAGAACAAAAGGTCTCTTTTCACACCATTGTATTACATGTGGCAATGCTTATTATTTTTGCTGTACACATTAATTTGCGTTTTGTGCAGAGAAGTAAGGAACTGTTCATAATAAGCAATCCCAAGTGACTGGCAAGTTCATACTAGAATTCTGTGTACAGATAGGCTAAACAAGAATTGTTTTAGTGTGTGTATTACTCTGGAAAGCAACAGTGACAGTCAGACCAACAGAACTTGCTAGCTGTCAAGACCCAGAAGTAATTTTCAGAAATATTACTTCTTTATGGCACGGTAATTTGTTTCATTTTGTTCTTCCTTAATTGTATTTGTGTTTATTGCCAGAATAACAAAAATGACTTAAGCCTTTCATTTATGCTTTACAGTCATATAATTACACTTCTGGGGTAAATTATTCTCAGCTTTCAGGGAAAAAAAAGGAGGTTGTATTAAATTCTTTGCACCTATTTTCTATCACGTGGAGATATTCTTTTTGAAAAAGAAGAGAATGAGTAAAAGTTGCAGTTAGTGTTGTTAAAATGAAAATGTTTTTGTTCTGTTTTTTTTTTTTTTTTTCATAAAAGTTATGTCTTGGATATATGGAGTGCATTTGAACTGTAGCTACTTCTGACAGTGTTCTGTAACTACAGAATATTATTAAATTATGTTGCATGTATTTATAGCTAATTTAGTTTCATGTCTGTTTATTTCATAGTAACGTGCATCTGCATTGTTAGGTCTGTATCTCATATACATGTAATAACGTATATATTTAATAAAACAGTCTTCAGTTTACATACATGGCATTTGGTAAAATCTGTAAGTACAAAGAACTGTTTTGTTTGCAGGGGTGTAAATCAAGTTTGAAAATTCATTTAAGACAATAACAGACAGTTACTTATATCTACAAGGAGATATATAAAATAATTTCTGCTGCATATTATACTATCCCTGAAAACTGGAAGGCTTGTAATGGTATACAGGGGAAAAAAAAAAAAAGGAAGAAGAAAATTTGCATGTGAAGCTGACCAGCTGTTTTACAGGAAGGCTGGGCTGAAACTCCTTCCCCGAAATGGCGGTACTTACCTTTCTAAAACTGACCCATGCTAGGATTTAACCTAGTCACAATGTGAATTGGATTTTCAGGAGCGTCCACAGGTTTAAAGGGGAAAAGTTCACTTATGCCAAATGCTTCAGCTATTGTCCCTAGTCTGTTGCTATAGTTCCTGCTTTTTAATCCCCCCTTGGCCTCAATCCTTCAGCTACATATGCACATTAACTTAATTACCTTGAGTTCCGTCAGTGGAATCTGAGAGTAGTAAGTGTAAACCTGTGCATGTTTTAGGGGTGGGTTTTTGGCTTTATCACGTTTTCAGCTTCTTCGGGCTGACACTGATGGCTTGAAAATAAACACACTAATTTGAACACCTAGTCTTACAACATCTTTCAGCAAAATGATTGTACTTTTAATGTGTTCTTTCTCTTGACCATCAATAAAATGTACATTTTTAACATAAAACCTGACTGACCTGTAGACACAGACACAGACACAGATTTCTAGGTTGGAAGAGACCTCAAGATCATCGAGTCCAACCTCCGACCTAACACTAAGTACTCCACTAAACCATATCACTAAGCTCTACATCTAAACGTCTTCTAAAGACCTCCAGGGATGGCGACTCCACCACCTCCCTGGGCAGCCCGTTCCAATGCTTAATAACCCTTTCGGTAAAGAAGTACTTCCTAACATCCAACCTAAAACTCCCCTGTCGCAACTTTCGCCCATTCCCCCTCATCCTGTCACCAGGCACGTGGGAGAACAGACCAACCCCCACCTCGCTACAGCCTCCTTTAAGGTAACTGTAGAGAGCGATAAGGTCGCCCCTGAGCCTCCTCTTCTCCAGGCTGAACAAGCCCAGCTCCCTCAGCCGCTCCTTGTAAGACTTGTTCTCCAGACCCCTCACCAGCTTGGTCGCCCTTCTCTGGACTCGCTTGAGCACGTCCATGTCCTTCCTGTAGCGAGGGGCCCAAAACTGAACGCAGTACTTGAGGTGCGGCCTCACCAGAGCCGAGTACAGGGGCACAATCACTTCCCTAGACCTGCTGGCCACACTGCTTCTTATACAAGCCAGGATGCTGTTGGCCTTCTTGGCCACCTGAGCACACTGCAGGCTCATATTCAGCTGCCTATCAACCAATACTCCCAGGTCCTTCTCGGCCAGGCAGCTTTCCAACCACTCATCTCCCAGCCTGTAGCTCTGCTTGGGCACACTCCAACAGAGAATTTACATTACTGTCCACAGTTTTTGGAGGAATACAGCTTAGTTTGCTGTAAAGTTATATGCCGGTTGCATACTTCTCAGGATTCTTTACGGATGTATAGGAATATAAAAATTATAGATACTGCTGGAAATCCTAAGCATAAATCATTGTTGGATATTATGCATATATGCATTAAAAGCTCTGTTCCTAAAAATGTTCTTCTAATTGCTTGTTCTAATTCTGCTTTTGTGTCTGTGTTGTTGCACTTTGTTCTGTCAAATATCTCGATGAAGGTTGTAAAACTTCCAGCCAAAGAGACTCTTTAGTTTTAGAGGATTCCAGAAATCGCTGAGAGTTGTCCACTTCAGCATAAATATAGTATCACTAAACCTATCCTTTTTTTGGATATTGACTGAACTTAATATTAGTGGGAGAAGGAGGGGGAAATTTTGCAGGAGTTCAGCTCACTGTCAGAAGACACACAGCCATACCAAACTTTGTTTTTTTTCCACGTGCTTAGAAAAGGGAAGTGCATTGCTGATCACTTGCCTAAGTTACTCAAAAACCCACAGCCTTAGAGTAACCTGCTCCAAGTTTTCAGTCATGGGAGTTAGTTGAAATGTTAGCAAGTAAATCCACTCCCCAGCCTAGGTCTGGGGGTTTTCCTCCGCTCATCTGCCCAGCTGCAGGACTGTGGTGTGTTTGTCATGCTGCTGGACACGCACCTCCTCTGAGACAGCTGCTGTAGGAAGCAATTCATGTGGAGTGGAGAAAGTGCAACATAGACTCAAGAAAGTTCAATTTCAAAATACAATGGAAAATTTTAGAGTGAACCACCAGCTGGATTATTTTAACAGTCAGTGATGCCTTATGTGACCTTTTTTTCCTTTTTATTTATTTATTTTTTTTAGGAGTGCTAGTGCTTTTGAGGGTATCGCAGCTGAATTTCAGAGAAGAGCTTATTCAAGTATTCATCGCTAGGTGATCTAGCATAAGCCTTTCCCAAGAGCACATGTATTTCTGTTGCCTTAAAAAGCATCAGAAATGAGAGAATATTGGTAACTGCTGGTCATTCAGTGACTGTATTGATTAGACTGGTGTTGGCTCTTCTGAACTCAGTCCTACCTGGTTCTGTCAGTTGAGGTGAAGCTTTTAAAATATTGAATGTTCACTTCAATCTATGGTTGGTTTTGTTTCCTGTGGCTTTCAGGAAAAAAAAAAATCAATGCCATTCATATCTAGAAAACTGATCTGTTAGGTTTGTTTCTTTGAGTATACTGCAAAGCCAGTGTGTGCAGCATGTCTCTGTTGGCTAGTTATGAAAGGCAATAAGGATTTAAGTGATGATTTGTTCTGGCTACTTCAGCTACCTAGTGATATGGAAAAAAATGTTAAAAACAAGATTATGAAACTGAGTATTAAAATCACTTTGGACTTGCCTTTTTTTTTTTTAGCATAACGCAAAGTATGTATTGATAGTGGTCTTAGGTTTTACTAGTTTCATTAATTTGTCAGTGACTTAGAATATCATATAATAAATTACAAAATTAGAATGTATTTTACACTAAATGTGTAATGCATTGTCAAGCTTTTCAACTACTGCTCTTTTAAATTAGGTAACGTACCGTAGATATTTCTTCATTTATAATTTGCAAATAAGCAGCTGTAGAAACAGTTGAACATGTGCATGCATGTTGACTGTAAATAGGTTTGTATTAAGAACATTTTCTAATTTTTGTCACTGTCGTCCATGTAACTTTGCACACATTTACTTCTCGTAAGTTGCCCATAAATGCAAAAATAGTAACTGTCCTGATAACAATGCATCCTGTCATACTTTGGATAAGAAGTTTGTTTGTTTGTTTGTTTTTTAATTTTGTAATTGCAGTTTCAGTAAGATTTTTTTTTCTTATTGTCAGTTTTTGGTTTGGATCCGCAATAGCTTGATGGAAGTGAAGTAAATGATTTACCAGTACTCTGTGGGGGAGTGTGAAGCATTAGTTTCTTGCCAGTGAACTGTTGTAAATTTGCAGATGCTATCTTCTAAAGAATTGCTAGATAAATTTCCATTGTAAATGGAAAGTAGCCAGAAGTTAAGCTATGTGACTTGGGTTACTTTTAGAATAACCACTGTGAAATTCTCATTAGCAGTTTGAGTGTTTCTAAAATATGCAGGATTTCAAATTGTTTTTTTGGGCAAAACATAATGATTGTTCTGGTTAAAGGTGCTAAGTACTTGGAAATGTGGTAGGAGAGGATCTGCATGCAATAGCCAGCTTGCCGGTCCCAGTTCAGGACTTCTGTTCTCATTTTCTCGGCAAACCCTTTTGCAAACTACAAATAATTTTTAACTTGAGAAGTCTGGATAAGTGCTGTTTGCAACGAGGAGGGCAGGACTGTGTTTTAATTGCATTTTTTGTATATGCTTGAGGATTATGAGGGGTGGGAATGACCCCTCAGGTTAATATGTTAATATTAAATCTTGTCTAATACTGTTAATTTGTCTGTTAAGACTGCAGTTAACTAAATTTGCAGCTGGGTGCCTAATAGAAACTTAAAAACCTGGCTCAATGGAAGACTTAACATAAGCGTTGAAATGAAATTGTGATTGTGTTCTGCCATTCAAATTTGATATTCATCAATATCAAATTTTCTGATCTCATAAACATCTTCTTCACTTAATACCTGCACTTTTCCAACCTGTTTTCTGCAAAGAAATGATTTTAATTTACATAACACCTGTTCAAATACAGCAAGCTTTGAAATGACATTTTGAAGGTGTTGTGTGAGAGGGAGTGAGTGGAATTGTAAGGTCACATTCCACATGTATTTTATTTGTATTTTTCTCAGCGTTCTCTGTGAACCACAGAAGAAATTCTTTGTTGCTGCTGGGAGCAGTATTCTACAACTGCTGCTTGAGATAAGCTCAGAGAAAAGAGTAATTCTGTTTTAGTGTTAGTTGTTATTGATGAATAAATAATTTGACTATGAGTACCTTCTGAGAAGTCTGGCTTCAAATTCAGATCCCTGGGAAATCAAACCATACCTGGAAATCTGGATGCCTTTTCTTGATAACTGCAGTCTTTGCAAAGGCAGTCCGTAGAGGCTCTACACTAATTAGATTTATTCTGCTGCAACAGGCAATGGGTTTCATTTTTCTGGTATTTTAGTTGGATGGACTTTTAGTCAAGTAGATCTTTTTAAAATCAAGGTTGAAAAATCTTAGATTTCATTTAATTTTTTTCAACACTAAGTGTTTTATAAACTACAAATGAATGAATGGCATCGGGATGCCATTCATGTATGAAAATAAGGCTTTAGGAAACTCTTTTTTGTTTGTTTTGGAATTCATTTGGTTGCTTTTTTACTACTGGTAGGCCTCAGACCGCTGCTTGGTCATTTTCACAAGTAGTGTGAAGGATTCACACTAACATAAAAGAACAGAATAACTGGGGTCCACACGGTGTTCTTTGTTATATAACCAAGCCAGCAGCAAGTAGGATAACTTATTCTAAAAGATAACATGGAAACAGACTCAAGTAGAAACTTGTGGACTTAAGAAGAATTTTTCTGCTTGAGAAGTTCATTTTTTCACTGCTGTCTGTCACACTAGGGCAATTTCTGGTTTAACATACAAGTTGTAACTTTTACCCCAGGGCTGCTAGCACAGGGCAGCAGCAATTCTCAGGAGGGGGGGATGACGATGACACTCCCTGCTCCCTTCCAAAATAATGTCATTTTAGACTACTGTGAGCCATTCCTGGTCTGCAAGTCTGTCCCCTGCTCCAGGACACTGTTTTTTTGGGAGCAGTAATAACAGGGTGCTGAGTGACGGAGCTCCAAGAAGAGCTCAGCGGCCTTAATTTCATTTCCTCCCTCCTTACAAATTTTTCACGGATGACTGTCAGAGGACTTCGGCCTGCCCAGCTGATCAAGAGCTTGAAAGCACCAGATTTTGAGGTAACTTTGAGGGACATACAGTGCCCCAGTATGAGTTCATGCCTGTTGAGAGCAAGTTTAAATGGATACTGACTTCATAAAAGTTCCTGGGATACAAGGAAAACGTTAATGCTATTTTTATTCTAGGGGTTTCTGAGTGGTATCATACCCTGTATCATTAGAAAATTCTCAGCATTTATAGAGCCCTGCAGGACAAAATATCATAGGATATCTTCCCAGAATGGTGAGCATTTGCTCTGGAAAAGGTCGATGTTGTGTGCATGCACTGACTCACGAAAGCAGGTTAAAAAAGCAGTGCTGCTGAATGCTGCTACTGCAGGGAAAAAAAATAAAAATATCATTTTCTCAAAGGGGTCACATACAGGTTATGCATGTAGTGCTAACTGATTTGCATAAAGGTAGGTAGTGCTGTCTATCATCTAATTTATCCTCCAAAAATTAATTTATGAAAACGCTACATTTGCTGTTGTGTTGTACAGAGATTATAGACAAGAATCCTTACCACTTGAAATCTAGCACTGAAAAAGGATAATGCCTCCCAGTATTTTTTCTTTACATAATAAATGTGTTGAATATTATAAGATGAAAAGCTTTTAATTTTATGAAATTTGGTTGGCTGTCAAAGAGACATTATAACAAGTGGTTTCCAGCCAAATTGCATTTGCTGAGGAGTGATGGATCTCTTGCCAGCACTAAAGAGGCACTCTTCACATTGGATGTCTGCACGCTCCTCGTGGGCAGAATGCAGTAATTTTCCTGAACGTAGACTTTAGAAATTCCATAACAGAAATGGAAGTTTTCGTATTAACTGTGTCACTGCTTCCAATAGCTGGTGTTTTAACAGACAGAGCTAGTGAAGTTGAGTGGTGTTGCTCTTGCTCTAATGGTTTTCTTCTGTGTCTGTCCTATTCTGTTGTAACCCTTTTTCCTGATTTTCTTTATTAATATTTTTTAATTAAGAAAGAGAAGGGAGAAAAGAGAATTTGGGTAGGGAATAACATGACTGCATCATTCTACTAGGGATCACTCATTAGTCTTGGTTTATTTCTCTGTATTGTTTTCTACTGTAGTTAAAAATAGAGTATTAAAATCTAGTGAAATGGTTACTTTTGCTTAAAATAAAATTTAGACAAGTATCTGATCCCAGTGTAGGCACCTTGTTAGAGGAATAAATAAATAAATAGATAAATAAGTGACTTAAGTGCTGGCAACTTTAAGATATATAAGAGTATCTGTAATATTTCTTTTAAGATTTCTAATCCAACAATCTCATCAGGATAACATCCCAAGTGTTACCTATAGACAGCTGATAACAGTGGTAAATCATCTGGATTCCATTGAACGTTACAGAAAAATGCATAATGTTTTGATATATAAAAACATTTAGGAGACAAAATACATTAATATATAAAACAAAAGCAATTGAATCTTTTAGAAGTTTAGTGGGATTTATTATCGCTGATTTAAACTCAAAGAATTGTTAAAGTAATAGCTGTTTTGACCCAAACAATTCATTGTATCATGGCTTTTTTTTTTCGTATATTTAAGGAGTAATGCCTTGCTGCATTTTAACTATTTGCTTTATACATACACTATTGAAATAGTTATTCTCACTTCTTTCTAGGATAATATTGCTTATCACATTGCTTCTCCTAGTATAAGGGACAGAGCTAGAAAAAACAATTTTATCTGTTCTCAAGTATGACATTTAAGAGTGTGTATGTCATTTCAAAATACAGGTTTTTTTTGATCTGTAGATAAGGCTGAGTTGGATTTGAATGTTTTGAGATGCTGAAAAGAAAGGCTTCTTTTGCACAACAGAAAGATAATACTCATTTCTGTTTGTATCTTGAGCACTTAGTGAGGAAGTTCTGAAAACTGTTTTCACAAATGCAAATTAGATTCAAAATGACTAAATGATTTGGAGGGCTCTATGGAAATAATGGAATGCTAGAAGAAAATAGAACTGAGAACTCTCAGTGTAATTGTCAGAGGTGCAGAACAGTCTGCCTGGCTATATAGGTGCTGTCTCTGTAATGAAAAACCAAGTAAAAATGATCAAATAATAATGCCAATAATCCTAGGGTTGGAAAGTAAGGTTAAAGTTGCCCATTACAAAGCCAGAGATTTTTGAGACGTAAAAATGTTTATTTTCCTGGTGAATTTACTTGTAGCTAATAGTGTTAAAAACTGATCTAATTGATTGTTCTCTGTAGATCTATCCAATCTTGCAATAAATGGGGATTGTTTAATTTTGCAATAGTATATGCTTGCTGAACCAAGCTAGGAAATGTGCAAGCCAGGTTATCGGGCACTATGAGAAATTCGGCAATGTGTTCATAGCTCTTAACATTGTAGTATATGTTTAAGGCATTTAGCGGGATTGCAGTAGCAAGTGGCTTAATAAAATCTTAATTTCACAATGTCTCAATATCCTGAACTATATACTTAATTCAGTGAAATTAATGTAAAGTTTAATTAGCTTATGTGCAAATTCACCTTTCTTTTGGAGTGTACCCAGTGTGTATGTATGCAAACGCATATTCAGTGAAATACTGCACATAACCATTCAATGTGCTCATTGCATCATAATGCCTATCCCCAACCAAAATTAGTTCATTTATAATTGCAGATTTGCATATTGTTAGGTTATGTATACCCCCATACAAAATTTTAAAGGCAGGAACTGGAGAATATATAGGAAACATAACCATACTGTGTTCAACATGACAGTTTGGGTATTGGTAGTCAATTACTCTTGGCAATTATAAGATCCTCATAAAATAATGAGAATCTTGCTAGTGCCTCTGTAGGCAACAAAAGCAATTACATTAGAGAAAGACACAGCAAAAGACTGAGAGAAAAAAGCTACACTGGGATTCTCTTTCAAGGTTTTGATTGGCTTTAAATACTGTTGTGGCCAGCTATTATATTTGAAAATGTAATATGCTAAGCCCATGAGTCAGTTTTCCTTAAATCAGTGTGGCTTGTATGTAACTATATTATTGGATGATGAGAGTGAACAAATCCATTTTTACAGCCCTACTCAGTGGCTTGCTAATGATAACCTATCTCCAAAGTGACATTGTAATGTGATTAACGTAATTGAAAAGCATATATGGAGGAAGGAAATGTTATTTCTTCCAGGTAGAAAGCCTAGTTATTGAGTAGGTGCGGAAACCTGCACAAGAAAAGAAAAATGGGGTGAATTACTAACAGTTTTTTGGGATGAAAATTGTGATTTCACAAAATGAATAGAAGGGCTGAAGGTTGCATGAATCTGAAACGGTGTTAAAATACCTGTAAGAATCACGAAGGAATGTGTGTGTGTGCATGGTGAGTGGAGGAGAATCATCACCTGCACGGAGACTGGTAAGTTGAAGGACGGTTACGGAAAAGGATGAGGAGAAATCTCCTCTTAAAGTTATTGTTAGCATACTAGTAAGACTGTGCACCTTTATAATTGGAAGAAATGATTGTTATTTTCTTATTGCCTGTTATTTTCTTATTGCCTGCTGTATCTATGTGAATGGACAAATAGCTGGTCACATGAGTTTCCACTGTATCTCTAGTGCTAGTATTTGATACCTTCAGGTGTTGCTAGCATTTAAAAATATACACATTAGATAGACAAACTGGAAAAATTTTAATAAATAAAAATTATATTCCTGTTCACTGCTACCTTTGCTGGAGTCCTTCTAATGTGCTGGCTGGTCTGAAATCTCAGGATCCTTTTTAAAGGGGAGAGCAAGCTGCCTTGTACAATTTCTCAGGATGGAAGATATGCATGCTAATTGCATGCACCCCTAGTCTGCCTCCTCTTTCCGCCCTGATTCCTGTAGCTGGCATTGGATGCAGTATTTACTGTCTGTAGGTTTACCTTGGGACTAGATTACGGATGGGACAGAAAAGTTCCCTGCTGTCCTTACAGCCTAACCGCCCCAGAAGCCTTCAGGGTTAGTGTGCCCTGTTGCCTTGGGAAATGCATGCAAGCCGTTACTTAATGGTACACAAATTGCTCCCTCTGGACCTTTCAGTCCTTTAGAGTACTCTCACATACACACTATGGGCTGTTGCCATTGTTTGTTTGTTTGTTTTTTCCTACACAGTGGCTTGTTCTGGAAGGTGGGCATTTTGCCTGGCTTTTCTGCTCTGTTTGGAGCAGCAATAGGAGATTTGAAACAAACTGGTTTCATGATCATGATCTTTTTTTCTTTGTATATGATTCATATTTGAACTTAATAAATTGATCTGCTTCGTATCCCAATGCAGAATGGGTGCAGCAGATAATATTTACAAAGGCCGAAGTACCTTTATGGAAGAACTGACAGATACTGCTGAGATAATAAGAAAAGCAACTTCAAGATCGCTAGTAATTTTGGATGAACTGGGAAGAGGAACTAGCACACATGATGGAATTGCTATTGCTTATGCTACACTGGAACATTTTATTACAGATGTAAGTGATCAGTCTGACACGTGCTTGTGAATACTTTTTTACTTTACTTTTTAATTGTAGGTTTACTTTGACATGGTATATGTTCCATTCTTGCAGAAACGTGACATGTCTAAACTCAGAGCAAAGGTTTATGTATAAAGGATACCAGTGCTTTGTTGGTATGTTCGGGGAAAAAAAAATTAAAACCATATGCATCTATCTCATTGTTGTAGGTGGAGTCGCTGACACTGTTTGTCACTCACTATCCCTCAGTTTGTGAGCTAGAAAAGATGTATCCAGAAAAAGTTGGTAATTACCACATGGCTTTCTTGGTGAATGAAGAAGAAAGCGCTGACCAAAAAGGTACAGTATAAAGCCATCTGAGATTCTGGCATTTTGGGTAGAGGCAGAAGTTGTAATAACTGTTACATACATCTAAATGCACTGGAGTATCAGCCTGTACACAGAATTTTGATGGTTTGTAAACTGAACAACCATTTCTCTCTCAAAATTAATACAAGGATGACTGAGCCAGCTCAGATCAAAGATTCACCCAGCTTCTCACAGTAGCTAAATAACAAAAGAACTAGGCAGGAGGGATTAGGGATCAAACATACGGCAACTCTTTCTCAAAAAGATCCCACTGTCTGCAAACACTTGCTGTGTAGGGGGCTTCAAGAATTAGATGTGGTTTCTGTTTGTTTGTTTTTTAATCTTTGATCGATTTCTTTTCAATGAGGTTGTCCATTCCCCCAGTTTATTCACATATGCTTTTAAAATCTTCATTCTGCTGTGTCAAGGAGCTCCAAAATTTAACACTGCATTAAAATGCATTTACTGGTGTGAGGAACTACCTCCTTTTGTTTGTTTTGAGGCTGTTTTGAAACAGCCTGTAGCTTCATTTGCTGGTCCCCATTCTTGATTTGAGTCAGACTGATGATACGTTTATCCTTTCTGTGCCGTACCTAATTTTGCAGATTTTTTATCATAATCCCTTTCACTTCTGTTCTTAACCAGGCAGAAGAGTTAGTGTTTTTTCTTTTCACTGTTGCTCTGAATTAGTTAGAATTTTCAGTAAGTTTGTCACCTTAGCGCTTAGCCCTTTTCTTTGTTTGCTAATGGATAACTTGAGCAGCTCTGTCTGACTGCAGTGATGATCACCCTTCATGGTGCAAACTGACTCTTACCATCTGTTTCCTGTCTGCTCACTAGTTATTTAAAATTGCCAAGGCCTTCCTTGAAGATTATGGCTGCTTGGTATTCAGAAGAGCATTTGATACAGGGCTCTTCTCAAAAGCACTTTGAAAAACCACATAGGATTTATCCACTGTCCTCTTTACTCACGTGCAATCCAAACTTAAAATGGTTGGTGGTGTAGAATTTCCCTCTATACAAACTGCTTTAGCTTTTTTTCCAGATAGATCAGCTTTATTCAGGCACTTGACAATTCTGTTCTTATTTTGGTTTTCCCACTTTGCAAAGTAATGGCGTGCTCCCTAGATCACTACTAGAATTATTTTTCTTAATTGGCATGGTATTTGCCATTAATCTTTCCCTATAATTCATTCTTAGTATTGTACTATGTGCTTACATTGTAAACTGATCAGACAGAGGGTCTTCAGTATTTGTCACTAAATACTGTGTATAAATAAAAATATTTTTCAGAAAGTTAGTTTTAAAAATAGAAGTGCCTCCCCAAAACCTATACTCTCACAGAAACTTTTCAACATCAGATGGAGGCTTGTCTGATACAGACAGGAGGGATACTTTGGCTTTTGTACTCTGTTTAATTTTAGAAGCAGGGATCCCTGAAATAAACATTAATGTTGAGCACAGGTTGTTTAATACAAAATTGTCTTTAGGTGAGCACTCTATAGCAAAACCAACGTTCCCCATTAACTGCATCATTTTTAGGAGCATCAGTATGTCCTTTCACATCTAGCTGATTAATTGAACTGTTCATCTCTGATACTCTCAAGCAGTTGAGATGAGAATGTACTTACTGTTCCTTATGTGTTGTGTCCTTGAAACCCTATGCTTTATATTTTAGTTTGCTGCTTCAGCCTTCTTGCTTTCAGTGTTACTTGGCCTGAACCTTCAGGCTGCATGCAGTCTTCACTGTTTCGCTCACGAAAGTACAATAGGTTTACTGCCACAGCCTGGGAGCAACAGCACATCCACATTTCTTTCTTCAGCTGAATCTTTACTCCCATGTCTATTGTCTCAGTGTTTGAATTGTTTTATTTAAGATGAGTTTTGTGGCATATTTTTTGCAATCTTTGGCTTGGATCACTCAGATCAAATCAGCTTGACACATCAGTATTTATGGAAATCTCCATTGTTTCCAAAAACCTGTGTTTCCAAGATGAAAGAATGAATGGCAGTGAATAACACCATAGTCTTTGTGCTGTTAACACAAGGCCTGGATTGTGCAGAGATGTAAAAAGAATGTATAAAGAGGAAGAGGAAAGTCATCAGATTTCTTATCATTGCTTTTACATTTCTATCTTATTGTCACGACATAGAAAGAATCCACCATCCTAACCGTTTGGGTTTCTCTAAGCATTTTTCTGTAGCTCCTAACCTACTGGCAGGCAGCAAATATTTTGTTGTTGTGCTGTATTACAGACTTCTTGACTGCGGGATTACTGATATGTCCTTTATTCTGTCTGGTAGACATGAAATGCAATATTCCAGTTACAGCATAACTAATCAATTTGACATATAAAGACTCTTACCTTTTACACACATACACACACACGTGCATGTGTACACACTCACTTCTGTCTAATAAGACATCAGATAAAACTACAGTGAAACACTTTTTTTAGACTCACTATGTGCAAGGAAAACGTGAACTCAAGGAAACATTTTTATCTCGTATTTCTTCAATGGAATTAATCTCAGAGGAGGTATGAATGACAATGAAACCAGAGTCTCTGCTCTTTCAGGCTTTGGATTACTACATTTTATCAATATAACAGCAGGATTTTTTATTTTTGTTCTATTTTGTAGGATCTGAAGAGGAAGAGAATCCTGAATTTATCACTTTTCTTTATCAAATAACTAAAGGAGTCACTGCAAGGAGTTATGGGCTAAATGTTGCCAAACTGGCAGATATTCCTGAAGAAATCTTGAAGAAGGCAGCTCACAAATCAAAGGAGTTGGAGAGATTAGTGAATATGAAAAGGTCAGAACAATTGTGACATTTTTTTCTAATGAAACTTCCAGATGTGAGTGGAGAAGCATTTTGCACTGAATGTGCATTAAAAGGAGCAGTAAGAGCTACTTTAGATATACTTCTACCCTTCAGAGAAAAGAAAGTGAGATGAAACTTTGAAAAATGATTAAGAAATTGTGCTATCCATTTCAATCAAAGCTTTAGATTTTGTGGTTAGCTATTATGTCAGAGGTTAATTGCTACCCTCTTAGTCATGATTGGAAAAAACTAAATGCACATTGAACTAACGCTAGGAATACACTTTATACTATCAAGTACATTCTTTCAAATACGTATTTTCACTTTTTTTCAGGAGGAAATTCTGAAAGTTATATTTGAAATATAACTATCTTCTAATACCTGTTTATCTTTTAACAATGACAGTGAAAATATAAATATATTTGATTTAGAAAATGTATTAATTTCAGAACTTGACATTCTATTTGCATGCTATAATGTAGAAGGAAATGCTGCTATTTTTGTTTCTGGTTTAACTTAACAATAAATATTTTTTATATAAACACACAAAATTTTACTGAAAGTCTGATGATTTTATTATTCTCCTGATAACCAATTTTCATTTAGGGGTGTATGTATCTTGCATGCTAGACTAGTTATGAAAATTTGTGTGTATCAAATAGCATCGCCTTTATAAATCCAGTAATGTTATGTATACAGTTCAGGTGTAACAATGTACTATTATTCATATGCATTCCACCAAATTTTCAGTTGTTACTATTTTTCAATGCCAGTCATATCAGCAAAATTCAAGAAACCCTTTAGGAATAAAATAAATCAACATCTTTGTTGCCAGTTGCCTGGTGGTAATAACTAGTCCTGGTAGGAGAATCTTATAAAAAAAATGTTAAGGATTAATTATTTGCAGATGCAATCAGTTCTTTTGATGCTTATCAGAATGCAGTACCTAACAGTGTTTTTTACCTCTTTTAAGAAAGCAAAATAAAATAACCATATTGAAGATACATGACGGTTTGAGGGGAAAAATAATGTGGTAGAATATGTCCATTTGAAATAGTAGTCCATAATTTACAAAAGTAAAATGACAAATTACTAACAATGTCTTAACTAGATCTAGAAAAAAATGTTGTCCAGAAAGGTAAGAATATGAGCTGAAAGGCCAGAGTTATTGTGTGATATAATTAAGATGGGAAATACTATATCCGTTTTATCTCCATTCTGTCAAAATCATAAGACACAAATAGAGTTCAAGCATGTCTCCATTCCCGAAAAGAGACTTAATTGCATACAAAACCTATGAGCAGTAAAAATAGTATGTGATGATGTAATTAGAAGACTAATTTACAGTGCACATAGAGGGGAAGAGCTAGGGCTCACTGGGTAATCATAATGATGGGACCTAATTGTGTGACATTTTTCAGCTTTTGAATAAGTAAGCTACCATCTGTATTTTACCTTTTGGTATGCAATTTGCTGGTATTCTTAAAATGAAAAAGAATAAATCCCTCATCTACATCTGCGATGAGTCCCTCACCCTGGCTTGCCACTGAGGCTGGAGTCCCCCGGGGCCCAGGTGTCACCGCGGCCTCCTGCCACTGGAGCCATCCCAGTGTCCCCTGTGGCCTGTCACGGGATGGATGCTCATCGCCCATCCCAACCTCGTGCCAGGCTGGTTTAGCACCACCACAAAACAGGACAGGGATATGGTCCAGACAGAAAGGCGTTCTTTCTTCAGTTCGTGCCACGTGGGTTCAGCTTCCTGGTGTCACATGAGAGCAAGGCATCTGTACCTGAAAAAAGGTGTGAGTGAGGAGAGGAGGAGGCCATGGCTTCTGTCAGCAGTGGGCACGTGGGTAGGGCTGTGGTAGCCGTGAGGCCCAGCTCAGCCCACCTCAAGCGTGCCACTTCTGTCTCCCCTTCAGATGAGAGGCAGTGCTGTGCCATCCCCACAGCAGTTGCTGACTTGTTGGGTTTGACCCGTTACACATCGCTCCCTCATCGTAAATTCTTGTGTGAACTTTGTAGGGAACGTCACGCACCTCTGTGAACCCAGAGCTCAAGTCAGTGAAAAATAACAGATTATCAAATGTGTCTGATGACTTAATAGTGCATAAATCACTGTATTACATAATGCTTAATTTTTGCAGTTCTGTGTAGGTAATTATATTTTCTTTTCCCTGTTCCTCTTTAGTTTCTTTTATTGCCATAATGTGATCTAAATATCAAAGTTCTTCTATACCTCCTCCCCAAGAGACATTAACAAAGTTTAAAATGGATATGAGCTTTGCTGTGGTGTATCAGCAGTAGGACATAAAAATTACTGTGAGAATCAAACTCAGGCCTGTTCATAGCAGTATACTTGTGCTGTCACAATACCCACAGGCCAGCTGTCTTGTCTTATTTTTTTAAATCACTTTCATATTATTTAAGAAAATCCACTGTGTAATTCCATCCAGTCTTGACATCTTTGTCATCAGGAATGTGCGTTAACCCATTTTAAATGTCTCGTTTACTTGTCACAACTCTTATGAGTCCTTCTTAAATTGAAAAATATTAGAAAGAAAATAGGAAGGATGAGTGTACTCAGTGATTTCAAAATGCATTCTCTCTTCTTGATTTGTTAAGTGCAAATTTCTAGGAACTGAACACTGAACATCTGTATCTCTGCAAACTACAATACTGTTTATTTTCTTTAACGGTTTACTTTTGCTTAGTGTTTTATTTCGTCTTGTTGATGCTTCTGGTACTGTAAGTTAATTGTAAAATTACTTTGTTGACTGTACTACAGATGGAATATATACAAGAAATGTTCATTGATTGCTTATAGATCAGTTAACGTCTTGAGCTATGCAAACTGCTATTTTTGACTGTGTATAAAAGTTTGTAGATGACTGTAGGTTTTTTGAAGTTTAACATGCTTAACTTAAAAGTGTGTCCATATTTTGATTGATTTCTTTCCCCCCCCAGAAAAACGCTGAAGTCTTTTGCTGAAGTATGGAAGATAAATGATTCTCAGGAACTACAGAAATGGAAAAGTATGTATGAACCTGAAGATGAAAGAATGGACAGTTTTTAATCCTCGAATCTTGCTTAACGATGGAAAATATTGCGGATATAAAATACAAGTCTGGAGAGTAATAGGGGATAGTCTGGAGACTAGTAATAGGAGTAATATCAGGGGATAGTTCTAGGTGCATTAAGTTAACTTTTTCAGAGATAAGTGATGCCACATTGTTTTACGGTGCCCCACATCCACTTCCTGCTTGTAATTTTCTCTCTCCATATTCCTTGAAATGTTTTCCACCCTTTTTCTTAACTGCAGAATGTCTGCTGGTATTGAATTAAGTTTATAGTATGTTTAGAAAACACAAAAAATTATGTTGGTAAATTATTAGAATGCATCTTTTATAAATAAAATAATGTCTTTTAACTTTATTGTACTTCAATTTCTATAGAAATAATTCTCTGCATTGGGAAAATGTAACTGAATCGTGACTATGCTATGCTGTTGTGCAGTTGGTAAGAATGAATGCCATAAGGCAAATTCTTTTTGTTCTAGTATTAATGTATTTAAAATTCACTGTTTATGTAAAACAACCCCTACAACTGATGTAAAGAATGAATTTAAGAGAGAGCGTGTTGTAGAGCTGGATAGGAGAGACTCACTTCTACAGATGAGATTAACGACGGTGCAACTGGTAGTTTTCAAACAAGCAGCACAAAATATGCATTGACTGCATTTCCACTTCCCTCTTCTTCGTTCTCATGTATGTCTGCTTCCTTTTCTCCTGATCTTGGCCTGCTCTGACATAGTCTGGAGAAAAACTTACCCTAAACAGTGGTGGATTACGGCCATGAGCTGAAATGGGTGATTCAAACTATGCAACTGTAATCCCCAGCACTCTGTCAAGTGCAAAGTGAAGTGGGGAAAAAACAGAAATATTTTTAATTTTGTTTATTTACAATTTTCAAGTTCCAAGCAAATTTCATACAGGAATGTGATTTCCAAATTCCTGTTTCTTTATAAATGTAGCCAAGTGAAAAATATCTTGCTATGAAAATGAACAGTGACGGTCACATAGTTAAACCTTAGCAAATAGCTTGTTATATTTAAAAAAGTATTTTATTAAATGGAAGGAAGTTCAGTAAAATGAAATATCTTGGTTTTGCTATAAGGAAAATAATAAAATGGGGCTTGTAATCTTTGAGACAGGTGAACCTTCTGATTATTTCAGTAAATATACTGAGGGTATTTTGTGGCAAAAATGTTGCAGATGAATATGGAATTATTGCAGGTGATTTAATTAGACTTTCCGATGTAAAGAACTTTGCGCAGAATAAGATGTAATTTTTTTAACCTGTCATAAACAATTGCTAACATTCGCCAAAGACTTTTTTCCAAGTTCTCCTTCCAATTGCAGAGGATCAATTAAACAGTTTGTCTGCTGCTCAATAGCCGCAATCAATACACCCATCTCCTTCCAGATCTGCAGTATATTTGTCTAAATGGGAAGAGCTGAAGAAGAAAACTAGACTTTCAAGGTGTACTTATACATGTGTGTTTACAAATGCCGCACATTGTGAAGCACAATGAATATAATTCTTCATTACCAATGCACACAGACACTGTGCACTGGATCTAAAGACCTCTGACCATAGCCTTCAAAGAGAATAATGAACCATTACTGAATTCCCATATGTGCTAAATGTGCTTTTAGTAAGACTCTCTCTGTCCTCAAGGGAGCATTCAGACTGTGCTGTGACACGAAAAAACACCTGGATGCATTCTGAGAAAAATAAAGAAATACAATTAAGAATGGGTGAACAGACAAGGTACTGCTGACCTGCTCATACTACACAATACAAAGCAGTTAGAGCAGACTTTTTTCCTAATGTCTGTGACCATTTCGGAAATAAATTTTGATTGTAGCCTTGCCCATTTCAACAAAAGAGGTTATCTTGTCCCAGTAAAGTTTCTTCTGGGCAGGCAAAGTAATTGCTGAAGCTTGCTGTTTTATTCAGTACTGATAATTAGTATTCCTAGCAGATAGGTAAATGTTTGAATGACCATTTGAGAATGCACTATAAGGAGATGCATCCTGTTGTTCAATGTGTTTACAGGTGGCTTTAGGATGCATCTGTAGTGCACCATACAGAACAGTGCAGGCTTGTCTAGACCTTGTCCTGCTGATGTGGAGCAGCCAAGCTCATTAGGAGTGTGAGCACTGGGCTGTGCGGGGGCGGTCGTGCTGGGGTGGGATGAATTCAGAGCTCACTTGGGTATGTTTGCAGAGCCTGAGACTAGACATAGTCTAGACAAGCAGCCAGACAGGGATGCCTGGGCCTTTGGTAGCGTACAGTATAGGGATAAAAAGAAACAGAAACCTGCTGGAAAAACAGAAAAGCAATAATTTCATAAGAGATCTTTCCATTCCTTCTGCTGTGGTAAGCAGACCTTCTGTGGCTGTTATAGCAGGAGTCTTCCTGAGAGACTAAAAGAAGAGAATCTGGTCTTGCATTTTCTTTTTCTTTTTTCCTCTTTTTCCTCCTTATTTTTTTTAAATTTTTTTTACATTACATAGCAGTACATTAAACTTTATTATAAAGATAATTTGAAGTACAGTTTTGGTAGCGGCATAATGCTGGAGATGTGCTTTGTTTTTAAAATCAGAGCAATCAAAGGTTGGCTTTGTGCTGAGTCAGCAGGTTTGATGCTGCGCACTGCTGTCCATCTGCTGTAAAGCTAAAGAAGAGTGACCTGAACTTAGATGGTCCCTGGTTACAGTGGGAATAACTGCCGGTATTGAGTTTGCCTTCAAGAAAGTAATGTCTAAATCTTTGTCTAAATGCTAATACTTTAAAAAACCTGCATTTTACTTATTTTAATAGAAAATTGGCTCCTACTGTCTCTCCCAGGATGTTACTGACACTGTTAAATATTGATGTGAAAAAGCATACCTTTGTGCTATACATAAAGGTACAGTCCCCTTGAAAGACTTTTGCACTTCACTGCTTTTATCCATTTTTAAAAGATTGTTTTTCACTTTTTAAAGCTTCTTCATTGTTTTCTCTTTCCTCCTTTTAAAAGTATTAATAATAATACCTTTGTGCATCTTGTCTCAAATATAGTGCCTTTAGAAATCACAGTGCCACAGGTTAGCAACAAAAACTGGTAGACCATTGTGATGGAAGAGAAGGAGAGAGGGTTGGGTACACTGTCACTGCCTTTTTATATTCGGTTACATAAGAATGTTGTAATAGAATATGCAAGGTAAAATGCATTACCAGGAGCAATTATCTTTCATGCTGGCATACATCTTTCACTGAAGGAATTCGCAAGAGGTTTTTTGTTTGGTTTCTTTTTTCTTTTTCCTTTTCCACAAGTATTTATAGAAATTACATGAATTTACCTACGTACATAAGTTTACAACATGTATAAATGAATTTGAAGATCACTGAATTGACAGTGGAGTCCATTGCTGTTGTCTATTCCTGTTTTGTAGCTCCTTGTGGGGGAAGCCTTGGATTTGCCCAGCATGGCAGAGTCCTGCACTGAAAACACTGTTGCCAAAATTATGGTATTCTGCCTATCTTAATGATGCTGATAATTCTAATGGTGCATTGCATAGAACTAAGCATGTGGAAATCCTCCCGTTGCTTGAAACAATAGATCAATTTTTTTCTCTCTCAGCTAGATAAGCATAAACTTGACTTCTTTAACTACATTATAGGTTTTCCTTCTTGCTTAGCTATAGAGACTAGAACAAAGCAATGGATGTTCTCTTCATCTCTTACACTTAAAAAATGTTTAAAAATCAATCTCTGAGATGGTCATCTTGTTTTGCAAGGTGCAAATCCTTCCAGGTCCATGCTGTTAACTGTGAAATGGTGTATTTGCCTGAGACTAAATTGGCTTAAATCCTAAGTGAGCTGCAGAGAAAGGGATGGCAATGCCTAAGATACACTTCAAGGGAAATAAATGGTGAACAAGATAAAGCCAGATATAGAAATCTAAGAATAATTAGCTGTTCTAAGAATTATGGCATTAGGAAACAGAATGGTTTCCTCCTACATGGTGTCAGCATTTGTTAAGGAGTGAGCGAGCACCAGCGTGATTGATATTTTGGCTACAGTCTTGCTAGCCAGCAGGTATGGCATGCAGGACTGGGAGAGTTTGCCTAAGGCAGAATTCTGCTGTGAGCCCTCAAGCTGCTGCCCTGGATGTCCAGCACACGGTCTGCATGCGGTATCTCTCCTTCGGAAGGGGATCAAAGGCAGATTGTAAAAAGTGATCACAGGGAGGAGGTGCCTGGTTGTGGGATTCAAGTCATTGGTACTACAGCTGGTAAAGGATGAACCAAGTCTAACCCAGGAGCCATTTTATTATTAATTCTTCTTTTTATTATTATTTTTTTTTCTGAAAAGCATCCCTTCATCAGTTAGTACATACTGGCCAGCACATGGATGTGGATTGTCACCTAGCATGCTCGCTGCACAGCGAGGGAGGGCACGAGGTAAGCTTGATGGCCCTAATTGTCTCCATGTTGTGGGGTCACCTACATGTCCAGTGTTACTCATCTCTTAGGAAGGAAAAGGACTTCATGCCCCATCCTCTGCCCCACACAGGGTCAGCAGAGTACTAATTTTAGCTCTGAAATATAAATCTGACAAGTTAACAAGTCTTTTAAATACATACATGCAAAATAATCTCCATTAAGAGACATGTTTTTAAGTAGTTGTGTTCTTTTGAAGGAATCAGAAATGATATTTTGCTTTCCTTCCAATTGTTTGTTTGAAAGTAAAAGTATTTTTTTCAGGTATTACAAGGTGACTTTTATTTGAAATGTTGGTAGCTGCAATAATAATTTAAAAATACTTCTGTTTTCTTCTTGGCATTTTAACCTTTTTATTATTATTTGTTTTATTTTTTATTTTTTAATTTTAAGTTGTCAGTTTTTATGACCTTATGATGTGCTGTAAGAAAAAGGGTGATTCCTAAGAACAAAGGAATTGGAGAACACAATATACAGCAAATTTTAAATGCACAATCTGCAATAATGAAGTAGAAATCTGCTGAAGTAGAAATCAGCTGCTTTTTGCTCATAATAATCCAAATATCTAGGGTGACTTAAAACTCAGAGTGTCCTGAATACTGGGAAGATTACTAGATATAATTATCTCACTCTTATGTAACACAAAATAAAAGTTTCAGGCAAGTACTGAGCTTTTCCTTCTGCCCACATATTGAAATATTTCTCTTTGCATATTCCTCTCAGCATAAACCATTAGAAATCGAATATCGTCTTAGAGCATTTCAGAATATCCGACGTGTTGTATGAGCACATATTTATAGTTCTCCTCACTCAGACTGGGAGAGGAGGAAGAGCGGGGCAGGGAGAGGAATATTGCAGTGCCGTGATGCTGATCACTAGAGGCAAGTATCACGGGGCCTGCCATGCGGGGCCTACTCTCGCCAGAAGGCTAGTCAGGGCGCTGGGCCGGGGGTGGCCTCCACGTCTCCATGGAGGCCCATCTCCCTGAAACTCCCACAAGGCCTTGTCCCTTGTGTCCGCCGGTGTCCCCCTGGCTTTCCCTCACCTCCCGCCGTCGTGATGCGTGCTGGCATGGGGAGCTGACGGCATGCAGCGAGGCAGAGGCACCCTTTTAGCAGCCTCCGAGGGCTGGGTTGTTTGGTCAGCAGAGCCGCCTGGCCGAGGGAGGAGGGCAGAGGGGAAATGCCTGTTCTGGGGTCAGTCCGAGCTGATCCACTGTGGGGGATACGTGGGGTGAAGGTTTGTGTTGCTCTGGGAAGGCTGAAGTTCGCTTAGATCTACTCAGATGTGCTAGATCAGGCAGCTTGTCAGCTCCCCATGTGCCTGAAACACTCCCAACCACTAGAAAAACAAGTGCTGAACCGAGAGTGGTCAAAGAGGGGAGAGGGGGGATCCTGGAGAAGGCCTTGACACAGCATTTTCATCATGGGGTAGGTCAGCTCATCCAAAAAGTCATCCAAAAATCATCTTGCCACCAGGGAGTGGGAAGACCTGCACTCCGTATTTTTCTTTCAACACTGATCTCTTAAGTAAATAAATTTTAATAATGCTAAGTACACAACACGAAGGCATACTGAGCTGTTTTTTCTGTGCAGCCCAAGAATGTCCCCAGCTTTTTTAGCAGGCTGTCCCACAGCATGGTGCTCAGTGGGACCACCCTCCCTCCCAGCTGGCTGGCACCTGTGATGTTTTTGTTCTCATCGGTTATGTTTTATACACACTTCATGTTAATCCTATTTCATCATTGCTCACTATGCAAGCATTTCTGTATAAAGTGAAATATTGTATTCTAAGCAGGCACTATCTTTACACAATAAGTAGCTATATTACATGATCTAATTTGCTATGCAACTTCCTATTCTGAATAGCTTCCACATAGGAAAAGAAATTTTAATTTCTAATAATTTAATTAAATCTGCAAACTAAAGCCTTTGAAGCTTTTGAGACTTTTTTTTTTTTTTCTTGAGAAGCAATTAAGTGTTATAAGCAAGGTCAAGCCTGTGGCCAGAGGTACATTCATCCTCACAAGGTGTTGTGTCGAACATGCTAGGAGGCCCAGAAGCTTGAGCTGTCCTTCCCTGTGTCCCCAGCAGTACAGAAGAAATGCCTACCCATTTCCCATGTGAGGTGTGCAGCATGCCCATGGTATGCATACAGCTAGAGCAATGGCACAGGGACTGTGTCCTCTGTTCCCACAGAGCTTTGTACAGGAATGTCTTAATTCCCCCTTGGATCTCTCCACAGCACTTTGCACCATGATGTCCTCTCCACCATTGCTGCCTCATTTCCTTGGGAAGTAGCAGCATACTCTTTTAATGGTTCCTGCAGGCGCCACTGCCTGTACTCATCTCTACCACTTGTTTCTCAGCTGGTGTTCACCACCACCTTCTTGTGTATTGTTGCCAAAAAGTCCTTGATCCAAAATTAAAAAAAATTCCTCTACACAGCAGCACCTCGCAGCTCATTCCTTCTACCACCAGTAACCAGTTGCAGGCATTTCAGGGAGGGCTAGAGGATTCTAGCCTTCTAGATGCTAAGGATGAAGATGAAGATGCTAAGGATGAAGAAAAGGCTGAGGTGCTTAATGCCGCCTTTGCCTCAGTCTTTAGCGGCAATACCGGTTGTTCTCTGGATACCCAGTGCCCTGAGCTGGCGGAAGGGGATGGGGAGCAGGATGTGGCCTTTGCTATTCATGAGGAAATGGTTGGCGACCTGCTAAGGAGCTTGGATGTGCGCAAGTCGATGGGGCCGGATGGGATGCACCCGAGGGTACTGAAAGAACTGGCGGAGGAGCTGGCCGAGCCGCTTTCCATCATTTATCGGCAGTCCTGGCTATCGGGGGAGGTCCCAGTTGACTGGCGGCTAGCCAATGTGACGCCCATCTATAAGAAGGGCCGGAGGGCAGACCCGGGTAACTATAGGCCTGTCAGTTTGACCTCAGTGCCAGGAAAGCTCATGGAGCAGATTATCTTGAGGGTCATCACGCGGCACTTGCAGGGCGAGCAGGCGATCAGGCCCAGTCAGCATGGGTTTATGAAAGGCAGGTCCTGCTTGACGAACCTGATCTCCTTCTATGACAAAGTGACGCGCTTGGTGGATGAGGGAAGGGCTGTGGATGTGGTTTACCTTGACCTCAGTAAGGCTTTTGACACCGTTCCCCACAACATTCTCCTCAAGAAACTGGCTGCTCGGGGCTTGGACTGGCGTACGCTTCGCTGGGTTAGAAACTGGCTGGATAGCCGGGCCCAGAGAGTTGTGGTGAATGGAGTCAAATCTGGTTGGAGGCTGGTCACAAGTGGTGTCCCCCAGGGCTCGGTACTGGGGCCGGTCCTCTTTAATATCTTTATCGATGATCTGGATGAGGGCGTCCAGTGCACCCTCAGTAAGTTTGCAGATGACACCAAGCTAAGTGCGTGTGTCGATCTGCTCGAGGGCAGGAAGGCTCTGCAGGAGGATCTAGATAGGCTGGAGCGATGGGCTGAGGTCAACTGTATGAAGTTCAACAAGGCCAAGTGCCGGGTCCTGCACCTGGGGCGCAACAACCCCAAGCAGAGCTACAGGCTGGGAGATGAGTGGCTGGAAAGCTGCCTGGCCGAGAAGGACCTGGGAGTATTGGTTGATAGTCGGCTGAATATGAGCCAGCAGTGTGCTCAGGTGGCCAAGAAGGCCAACAGCATCCTGGCCTGTATAAGAAGCAGTGTGGCCAGCAGGTCTAGGGAGGTGATTGTCCCCCTGTACTCGGCTCTGGTGAGGCCACACCTCGAGTACTGTGTTCAGTTTTGGGCCCCTCGCTACAGGAAGGACATGGACGTGCTCGAGCGAGTCCAGAGAAGGGCGACCAAGCTGGTGAGGGGTCTGGAGAACAAGTCTTACGAGGAGCGGCTGAGGGAGCTGGGCTTGTTCAGCCTGGAGAAGAGGAGGCTCAGGGGCGACCTTATCGCTCTCTACAGTTACCTTAAAGGAAGCTGTAGTGAGGTGGGGGTTGGTCTGTTCTCCCACGTGCCTGGTGACAGGACGAGGGGGAATGGGCGAAAGTTGCGACAGGGGAGTTTTAGGTTGGATGTTAGGAAGTACTTCTTTACCGAAAGGGTTATTAAGCATTGGAACGGGCTGCCCAGGGAGGTGGTGGAGTCGCCATCCCTGGAGGTCTTTAAAAGACGTTTAGATGTACAGCTTAGTGATATGGTTTAGTGGAGTACTTAGTGTTAGGTCGGAGGTTGGACTCGATGATCTTGAGGTCTCTTCCAACCTAGAAATCTGTGTCTGTGTCTGTGTCTGTGTCTGTGTCTATGCTCTGGGTATTATCTTCCCAATACCATAACGTGAAAGTGCTCCAAGACACTTCTGCAATCTGCTCTTCCTTCAGCCAGTGTGTTCTGCAGTCTTTTCTCTCCCTCAGTTTCTGCAGAGACCTGTCCACATGCCTCGCAGTCTGACGCAGGACCGATGACAGTCATGCAGGCAACAAGCTGTTGTGCTGCAGGGATCAGCCCTCTGCAGATCAGGGAATGCTGGACCATGCTTGTTTTTTCTTCTTACCTGTGTGGGTTTGCTGCTGTTGTGAGTTTCATTGCAGATTCTAAAAGCTTAATCTTCAGGAACCCCTAAAATCCCAGGGATTTCAATGAGAGTTGATTCAGATTCTAGGTTAGAAATTGTTTGATGATTTCTCCTGTTTCACAAAATCTCAGCTAGTGTTGTCTGTTTTTGCTTTTGTTGTTGTTCGTTTTTTAACTTAGATATTTAGTACTATCTTCCTTCTTTATGTCTGAAATGTAGGTAAGAGAATGGTAGGGAGAGGAGGAGGCATTGTGATGTTTTCCTCCACATTTATGCAATTATCTTTTAATATTTGCTTATTGCCTGGTATTGGAATAATGGAAATAATATTTCTACACACAACATCACTAGCACCAAACTCCTCTTCAGTGCAAGGTCACTGCAAGTGTCATCCAGATTTTCAAGTCTTGTCCTCATTTGGTGTCTCCATTCAAGATCCACCAAGTTCTGTAGCATGTTGATAGCAGTTGGCCCCATACTGTGCATCAGTTTCCCTTAGCCTGCTTTGTGGATCTCCACAATCACTATTAAGCATCTAAAAATTTTCCTTTCATTCCCTGTCTGATTATCTTTTATGCCTCATAGACAGGTGCATTGTCAATCACTTATGAAATCAGTTTTGTTGTTGTTTGTTTTTGTTTTGTTTTTGTCTTAACTCTGTTTAAAACCTCTGTAGCCTCCTGTAACAGACCTGACAGTGAAGCTGTCTGTTAAGATACTTATGTAGCTGCCAGTATTACAGGGGGAATTGGCTAGACAGTAGGAAGCTCAGTATTACAGTGAAAAAGGAGAAAGAAATTCCTGTGTTGACTGAACTCACTAATACTGTGCATTAGCGAACAAAATGCTGCTCCTACAGTGTTTTCTGTTCTGCATTACACAGGTAGGCACCTCACTAGGCTTGGACACAGCTGCAGTGTTGGAGAAGAGGAGATGTCTGTGGTAGAGATATGTAATACAATTTTGTGAAGTTGCTCATCTCCCCATATTTCCCTTAGTGGATTTACAGTGGTTTAACCTGTAATTCATTGCATGTAGAAGATACCTTTTCCCAAGTTGTTATGACTGTGTATCCTAATAAAAGGTTCATGTATTACATTCAGACTGGGTTTGCAAGTGAGAAAATGATTGCTTGTTAAAGGACCCAAGGCAGTATAACCTTTTATTTGCTGGCAACGTGAGGCAGAAGTTTCAGGGTATTTTATAATGCTCCAAACAAGGAGAAGAGGGGAATTACTTGCAAGAACAAATACTGGTCTTGCACAAGCATCAAAGTGGTCTCGTCACAGATTACGAGCTGAACCGTGTGTGCACTGTACCTTGCCTTAGAGGTTTACAAGGCATTGCAGAGGAAGCTATTGACATAGTTAAGCTGGATGGAAAAGCACATTTTTTTGCTGCCTGATTCCATTTTTCTTTCAGAAACTGAGGGCTGTACATTCTGTACATGCCTTTTGACTTCCACAAGACAAGCACCGTAACTGACTTCCACTTCCTTCCAAGTTAAGCTTCAGCAGAAAATGATACTTAGAGTTCATAATGCCTTGGTGTTTAGAGTTTGGTCACCAGAAGTGATTCTCCTGAAATAACGGGATCTGAGGATGGAATTAGACCTTTTGCATTTAAGGAGGATACGTTTTCAACAAGTACCACCAAGAATCCATCAAAACAGAATATGTGTATTGTAATCTTTGTTAGTTACCTTCCCTACAGTCTATTTCAGCATAGGTCAATGTTTGGGCACACATTCATGCACCATAAGACAAGCTATGGTAAGTTCGTGGTGGTCTCCCACCGCTACAGAAGTATGTGAACCTACTTTTACCCCAGATGCCTATGGAAAAGATCCATCGTCTTATCTCCCATGTCTCCCCTACATCTTCCCCTTCCAGGCCTTGTGTATTTTTTTTTGAACTCGTCTGGTTTCAGTCTGTATCTCAGAGACACACTCCTCTGCAGTCTAGGAGGAAGCTTTGTGGTTCTGTGTGTAGGGAGACTCCAACAGGCCTGCTGAAGAGCAGGCCAGAGTTGAGGCCCCCTCCACTTGCAAGGCCACAGTCATCAGCCCCACCAGCACATGCAGGAGGTGCTCCTCTTGCACAGCCAAAAGGCTGGCACATGCACATGCCTCCACCAGGCAGGCATAGGAAGGGAATTGGGTGTGGGGTCAGGAGCCTGGAGGCAGGCAGGCTCTGCTCTTTCCACTGCTGATGGAACAACATGTTAGAAATCCTTCCTAGAGGCACCACTGTGCTGTCAGATGACAAAAGCTTGTGTGACACTTCAGAGTATTGTTCACATATATATATTTACATGTACATACATACACCTTCTGAAACCCATTTACTTGCCTTTTGAAAACAATTATTTTGAAAACCTATTGTTCCAATTCAGTTATATTCTCCCTATATGCAACCATTTAAAAATTCACATTGGTTTTCCTAGCACTTAAAAAACTATAGCATGTGTGAGTCCAGTCCAACATTTTTTCATGAAAAATGTCATGCCACAGGGTTGCAGATGTAAAGGGCATAAGTCAGCTACCTGAGCACAGACAGCTAATGCCATTTGAAATGCCCTGGGATAGCTGAGACATCCTCAGAGGCCGGAAGATGACAAAGCCTCTAAGGATGACTTAAGCTCCTCTGGTGTGGGTGTTGCCCTGGGGTGTCTCAGAGAGGTTGGCAGTGCTGGGGTTGGGCCTTTGTGCGAGTGAATCAAGCCCAAAGATACAACATCCAATTCATTGCCTGAGACCAGAGGGCCTGAGCTTTTCCCCTGGTTGTGTCTGCAGCTTGTTTCATTGAGCAGCTGGTCACTGCTTGTGTAAGTACCTTGCTGCTGTGCTCCCTTGTCAGGTCTCCTTTTATTAATCTCTGATCAACTCTAGCCCACCTCAGACTATGGTACCAGAATATCGGTGCCTTGCCTATCACGATTCTTCATGTGCAAAAGAGTGCTCACAAAAACATTTTTAAGACTAACTCTTTCTAACAACGCTATTGCCATGGTTCATGCACATTTCAAAAAGTAGACATTGGTGTCAAAAAGCACTGAACTCGATTATACTGCATCAATGGAGTTTTTTATGCAGTAAAATCGTTTCTCAGTCCTTGCAAGTTCTGTGTTAGCGTTGTGACATGTCACAATGTGCACTGGCACAACGGGGTGGCAAGGATTTAGTTATCTGCATTTCTCAAGTACGTTCCAGGAAGAATGCTCGGAAGAGGCTGGGCTGAAGTGTCCTCTGGCTCTAAGCAGACCTCTGTGTGTGCGAACTTTCTGTGACATTAAATTTGTCCCTGCCTCTAAGTAGCTTCAGTAGGTGGCATGTAGGTGTATAATATTTTTGTGAACTGCTGCCTGTGTTAAGCTGTGTCATGGACAATATCCACTCACTGGCTTTAGAGGCCCAAGATCTCTACTGCTTCTTGAACTAGACTAACAATAATTCCCACTGAGAGGTTGCTTGTCTGTTCTGATTGTTACCAAGGCATTTTCCTCCCATTCACTGGGAATCTGTAATGTGCTATAAACAAAATAACTTTCAAGGATTTTTTTTTTTTATTCTGAATGATAAGCAGTCTGTTGCTATGTACAAAGTGAAAGCTTTTAAGAGGGCACTTTAATATGACCTTCAGAGAAAATATAAAACTAATGTATCTAACTCTCAGCTGAGGATTGTTTATGTATTGCGGCAGTTAACTGTAGGCAGAAGCCTTCACCTTATACATAAATAGTTGGTAACAATCCGTCAGTCATCTACTTTAAGGGCAGATACTGTTTGGATAGCATTGGCAGCAATTTTGTGTTTGTGCAAACTTGTCAGGGTAACTCTCGCCTAGGTGCACAGAGTAAAGTATTTTAAACATTCATGGAAGCAAGATTATTATCTACTCTTTAGAGCCCAGAGCTAGCACTTGCCATCAGAAAGCTAGATTCTCCTCTCAGGATTGTTTTTCACTGTTCATTCATCTTGCTTTCATCTCCACCATCTACAGAAACAGAGAGAACACAGGCCTAATCCAGCATGGCGATACAATAAATGTTTGGTTCTTGTGAAAACCGGGACTACATCTAAATGCTAAAGCATGGCTTTAGGCCAAAGAATCACAGAATGGTGGAGGTTGAAAGGGACATCTGGAGCTCATCTGGTCCATTCCTCAGCACAAGCAGGGCCACCCAGAGCAGGTTCCCTAGGCCCACATCCTGGGGGGTTTTGGAGATCTCCAAGGAGAAGACTCAGCAACCTCTCTGGGAGTTCACCAGGACTCCCAGGTCCTTCCCAGCTGGTGCCTGGCATTTTTTCTCCCCAGGTGCAGGAAATTGCACTTCTTACTGAACTGCATAAGGTTTTTGTAGGTTCATTTTTCCAACCTTTTGAGGTCCGGGCCCCTTGCATGAAGGCCAGGAAATGCGAGGAAAAAAACTCCAAACACACTCCTCTGGTGTATGCCGTTTCCCACATTTAAGTTATTTATTCCAGCAGAATGTTTTTCCTCTACCAGAAAATGCAACAGTGCAGTGCGTGGTCTACCAGTCAAGAGGAACAACACTGTTCTCCAAAATGTAAACCAGGTGCAAAATGTGAGCAAGGTACGATGCACTTCCCATGACATGTTAGAATACACTTCACATCATATTCCTGCCCTTAAGTTCTGTGTCTTCTGTCTCTTTTTGACTTCCTCCAGGCAAATACTGAGGGACATAAAAAGAGTGAGATGTCTGGGGGGGATGTGGCTAGCCATGACTGACACAAGTATGTCCCAAATTCTTACCTGAGGCTGCTTCTGCTGCTGGGTCAGGATTCTCCCTATGCTGCAGTGCTTTTCTGTGAGACTCAATATTATGCAGCAAATTGTTTTTCTGTTGCGTAATTTTTGTGCCAGTAGAAATGCATGAACACGGAAGGAAACTCAGGAGGAAAGCCCGATTACCCTGCTGTAACACAAGGCTTGGTTTGGTCCCACTGAGAAGGTGAGGTGGGACTGGTAGAAGTCCCTGCTCCTGCTGAAGCATCTTCTCTGATATCACCATCTGTGTTGCCCAGCTAAGCACAACATGTTTCCTTTCCTGCTAAGCTGTGCTCTAGTTTACTGAGTTGCAATGAAAGCCAAGATTTAATTCCCCACATCCAAGAGCTCCTAAAAGGCATAACAACATCTTTGCTCCTGTCACATCTGGGGAACTGATGCTCAAGGCCAGGGAAGGACCCAGGACAAAGTCCTGGCTGCTTTGGGAGTTGGATCAGAGCAGCCCTGAAACAGGCATTGGTGGTGAAGCAAGGAATTCAAATACTGCTCAAAGGGTCCTGCTGATACTCATGTCTTCTGTGCAGCAGCTCTGCACTGCTGGAGAGAAGTTAATGATAAACTTGTTATCTTGTTGCTTTACATGAGGAAAAAAGTCCCATAGATAAGATGAAGTGGTATTTTGTTAGATTTCTAGTTTGTCTAATTAGAGGTATGGTCTCTTTTGTTCTCAGTACTCTTGAGAGCCTTGCTATTATTTATGCTGTTATATATGTGAATGAAAGAAAGCCTGTCTCTATTGTCATGCTTTAAAAGGATATGTCATTTTTGCATCCTGGGAATGAAGTCACTTCTCTGGATTTGTGGAGCTGTCAGGACACAGAGCAGCAGCTTTTCCAGGCAATAGCTAATAATAACACCTAGCTTCTCCCCAGCTCTCGATCATGAATTGTGGCCAGTGCTGTGTAAATCAGGAAATAGATGGCTCCTATCACTAAGAGGAAATAACTGAGGGCTGAGCAAGCTGAAGCCCACACTGCGAAACACTGTTCTTGGACAAGCTGTTTCAGGAAGTCCTATGTGACAAAGCTTCCAAGGAAAGAACAGCATTCAGAAGAGGACACTCAGATTTCATTTGCTTGAGTTTGTCAAGGCTGAGGACAACCACTAAGGAGCAAGGTCAGAAGGATTTGTTCAGGATGACACAGTCAGAACAGTCCCATCCTTCCCAGCGTTAATACCAAACCAGTGCTTAATAACAAAACAGTGCCTAACAAAAAAACTTGGAACATTTCTTTCCACCATGCCTCTCTCTCTACGGCCATGCATTTAGAGGAACAGCTTCTGTCTTCACTGATATGTACAGGAGATTTTACTTGCCTGTGCAGTGGTTGGATTTTTTTTTCTGTTTACTAGTCTGTGGGCCAGAACTCACTGGTGTGTGCCTGGGCGTGGGTGAAAGGCCGAGGTAAAACCAGTCCCTGGAAGCCAGCCTGCTTGGGCTGCTGCCAGGTGCATCTTCTGCAGAAATGGGGGTGCAAGGCAGCGGGAGGTACTAATGGCTCCAGGAGATTCCCCCTTCTTGGGTGGATTTTTTACATGTGAGGGGTTGCTTTCACAGGAGAGAACGTGATTCAGTGTTGTCTTCCCCATTGCAATATTTGGTTCATACTCAATTATGATAACGTTCCTTGGAATAATCCTAACATTTGAGATTACTGGATCTGTTAATTAATTTGAGACAATGCTGATGATTTTTTTTTTAAAAAAAAAGCTCATGTCTGCCTTTTGAACTGTATTTTATATTATGACGTAAAAACAGTTCACTGCAAAAGGTGAGATTTCTATATTATATTGGTGATGAATTATTGCATTAAGAAATAAATGACAAATAGCCCCCTAAAACACTGTTTTTTTATGCAAAATCATAATAGTAGTTCAAAAATACAAATAAAGTCAGTGATAAGGAAAAGACACAATGGATAAAGGAGTTACATACGAAAAGCTATGTATGAGCAAAGATAGGTGAGATTATTTTTCGTTTAAATAGTCGTCAGTGTTCATGGAGGAAAATTTCTGTAGTGACTAAATGATGAAAATAAACATTCCCAACACAGAGTAACTTCTGATGCAGAAATATATTCTGACATTTCTGGTTTTTAATTTTTCCGGATTTTTCCTTCAGCACAGCTTTAGTTCTCAGATTGTCTGACACGAAAACCACATTCCCCCAATTAACAAATCAGCTTGTTTAACTTGCTCAGAAAATCCACAGATGTATTATTTCCACAAAAGACACAATGAAGATATTCATTATAAAGGTCACAAATGAGAAATAATTACTGTCTGTGTTTCTCCCGGTTTCAAAGCAGTTAGCAAAGTTTAAGCAGGACACATAAAGACTTCATGACGTTAATGGATCGTAGGGGGAGTGTTCACAGAGGGCAGAGGGATGTTAACTTTTTTCCAGCATATGGAAGATGCAGCATCATCTAACTCAGCCGAAATTGTTAAGAACTGAAATCAAATGATACAATGCCATCTCAAGGGTTTCAAGATGAGTTTTTAATGCATTCTGCAAATAGAATCATGTTGATTTCTTTCAGAAACAATGAAAAAACCACCTACTCCTGCTAATAAAACCACAGGATATCTCACTACAGTTATGGGCTGCAAATTAAATTTATTTTTCACAAAATAAATTATATTATGTCAAGTTGCCGGACTGAACAATAGTTATTGTTGGGAAATAGGCTCAGATAAGTTGTACAAACACTTCCTCCCTTAGATTTTCGCAAATTGAAGTTGCAGCCGTGGCCTGGGGACAATTTGTACCCTGGGCTCTGAAGGTAACAAGAGGTTCTGTTCTGGCCCATTTCCCTGGGGTCTCAGAGGGTGTGAAACTGCCCTCAGCAAGCCAAGCACAGAAGTGTCCCCACTCCTGTCCTCAATCATGCCCCAGGGAACTGGTCATTGTTTTTAGGGATGCTCCCACCATAATTCGGGAAGGCATCTGCATGGAAGCAGTTACAGCTTGGGTTACACAAAGTCCTGGTGGTAGCTCCGTTCTGTACAGCCCTTCCCTCTGCATTTATCTCTAGGAAAGCAAATACTTAGCACTGTGACACAGGTCTTTCCTTACTTCAGGAATAAAGCATGTCAGAAATTAGGTTTTTCATCCCCACCATGCAGCTGGCATGCAGTAAGAATAACAGAAAGCAGAGGAAAGAGTATTGCACAGACTGGATAAAATGCAATTAGTCACGAACATACAATAATGCAAAAGTTTTGTTCGGCGGGGAAGATTGCAGGAGCCACCCAGCCACAGATTACTTACTCAAAACCTGTGGGTGAGTTTAGGGGAAGGGGGAAGAGGAAGCAAAGCTGCTGGGGTGTGCAGCTGCTGCTGCCTCTCCCTGGCTTGCCAGCAGGTACCAGCTGGCATCACCTGCGTCCTGCTGGGAGGAGGCAGTGACCACTGCTCCTCTTCCCCTGGTGGGTTATGGGGAGCAGGAGTTCACCCACCTGCTCTGCCTGCCCACCCCCTGCACCACCAGTGACACTCCGGGGAAAGACCACACGAGCCATTCTGCTGTCACCTTCTGGTTCTTCAGGTCCCTTTCTTCTGTTCTTTTTCTCTCCCTAACTAAAAAAGTAGCTGAAAAAATAAAATAATAAAATAAAATAAATAAAATACAATAAAATAAAATAAATAAATAAAATAAAATAAAATAATAAACCCAACAACAAACCAGCAAATGCTGTATGTTCTTCTGCAGACATTTAGGAAAGCTTCTGTGGAATTGTCTGTCCCAGGACATTGTCCTTTAGTTCCATGAAGACATACCATTTTAATCGGTAAAAAAGTAAATACAGTCCCTTAAACAATAGTTAGTACTTACAGCATGTATATATAGATTACACATGCTGTTCAAAGTCATCTTTAAAGCTACTGATAAAAGAAAGTCAAACACACAAAACTATTCTTACTTTAGCTATAATTTAGCTGCTTGCTTCTCTCAGGCCTAGAGGAGAAGTATGAAATGATGTAATAAAAAGTTGAAAACTTTCTTCTGGTAAAAAAGTTATTAAGCCTAATATATGTCTTGTGAGCTCAAGTCAATGAAATTTCTGAAAAAAAAAAAAAGTTCACATTTGAAGCTTGAGGCACTGCAGCTAATCATACTTAAATACCATTAAGATAAGGATAAGAAGGAACAGGTACAATAAAGTCACATTTAGAATTGCAGGACAAATCTCTCAGTCCTGTACATTTTTTCGGCCAAAGAGTGCTGAGTCTTCCAATGGTTTTAAAATTTAAATTTGCCAGTAAGGTTCTGCTGGCAATCTATGCAGACGAGGATTTTCATTTAATTAAATGCAATTGTGTCTCCTCTAGCAATCTACTGCTCCCACTTCAGAAAAGGTGTAGTTTCGACTTAGATTGGCTTAAAATGCTCTAAGATGCGTTGCTGTCATCCTTCCACCCCAGCAATGGTTAACCTGTTTCTGTGTATTGGTGCTAGCAATTGAGCGGCAACAGGGCAAGGACTGCTGCTAGTTTTACTGCTGGTTTATTTGCCAGGCAGATGAGCAGACTGGCCCAACTCACTGTACAGCCATGGGATTGCTATTGTCTGTACAAAGCAAGCAGTAAAAATGTGCACTTGGAGTAAGGGAGAGGAAATGAGCTAAAATGAGGGTAAAACTGTTCTTTTCAAAGACAGCAAAGTATTAAATGAAGTTATGTTAAACAAAATATTGGATCTTAAGTGACCTGCAAACCCGTGGGGTTTCAGGCCACTAACATTTTGCCAGAAGAATATCTGTGTCCCTGAGAGACCTGGTCCTGCTCTCCTCTGTGTTCTTCCCTCCCTTGAAATAGCCAAACATTTGTGTGGCCACAGGGGCATGAATTGCATGTCCCTGAAACCGAACCATCTGGAAGTTTTCTTTCTAGCATTACAGCGACAGTTTGTCCTCAAACGTGGTTTCGGTGTCAGTTTGCAGAAAAAAAAAAAAAAAAAAAAGATCCAGAGCTAGTCATCAATCACAAACAGAATATGAGTCAACAGTGCCATGCTGTTGTGAAACAGGCAGGCGTTGGATGAAGCTCTGTAAGCATGAGTGCATCCTGCACGGCAGGTGCTGCCAACCCTTGCTCTTCTTGGAGCTCCTGAGGACTCAGCGTGGTTGCCTTGTGGGCTCCATATCCAGAAGGACATGGACCTGCCAGAGTCAGGCCAGGAGAGAGCGGTGAGGTGTCTGGAAACGGGGCCAAGCAGGGACTGCAAAGAGGTTTAGGCTGGCGAAGGATGACTGAGGAAGGATGCGGTGTCAGCCTGCTGGAAGGTGAAAGGCATCAGCAAAGAAGGACTCACTGGGTCTCCATGTCCCTCAAGGGTACAGAGAAAACCGGTGCTCAACAGCATGGGAAAGAAGATTCACTTTGCACGTTAGGGGAACACTGATGAAGTTAAGGTAAGCTACTGACTTTGATTAGACTGTGTGCAGGATCCGGGAAAAAACAGTCCTGCAGACCTCAGAAACTGGAGAGGCAAACACCACAGCGGGGTGGTGCTGGCTTCCTTGAGTCTGTAGGGAAGGGATGGGTACGTCTGTTAAGTCCTTCCAGGCTTTGTGAGCTTATGGTATCCCAGTTAGTGTGTGTCCGTGGGGTTTTATACACAAGTGAATGAATTACGTAGCCCTACATCATGTACTAGCTTATCTATTTGCAGTTACTTTATCAAGTCATATGACATCAGTAGTTCAGGAGGACTGGTTTCCTGGAAGACCCTTTCTCAATATGAGAGAGTGACTTTTTCTGTCACAGTAGGAAAAAAAGTCTGTAACTGCTTAAGGAAAAAAAAAAAAAAAAAAAGATCAGAGGATGTTCATGTTTGTAGGACATGAATTTGATGATGCATCTCTTTTGTGTCTCTTATCACATTACCTCAATAATAAACCTGTCTTCTGAAATAACGGTTGCCTGGGTCTTTTCAGCACCAGCTTCAAACTCCTTTCAATACTTTGAAGCAGAGAGGTTGAGGGGAGAGCCAAATGGTCTATTATTGTTAATGATTTTCCTGAAAGATAGCGAAGAGAGGAGGACAAGGAGAGTACTGGAAGCTGAAAGCTTTAAGTCAGGGTTAGCAGTCACAGATGGCATCGCATCATTGACACGCGCTGTCTGGGGCTGCACACACAGCACGTTTTTGGCCAAGTAGCACATGCCGTGGCGGGGCTGCTGTGAGCCTGCAGCATGAAGAACCTGAGGGGACACCGTCAAGGGTGCTGCTTTTGTAAAGGGGGTGGTTGTGGTGCCACTTGCAGGGAGTACCAGGGCAGTGAGTGCCGGTTTGGTGACCTTGATGACAGCATGGGTAAGAACACAGCACCACTACCTTCCCCCACAGGGATGACTATGGTCCAGCCTTCCTACGCAACCCTATAAATACACTGTATTGGAAGAGGATTTTGTTTTCCAGGCTTTTGGAGCCTTTATGAACCCCTTCTACCAAAAAAGCAAACAACAACAAAACCCTAAACATCTCCAGACAGAGGAAAAACGACATTATCAAGCTTGTAGACATTTGTGGGCACGTGCCTGATGTCCTATACCAATTGATTCATTTATGTGAAGGCAGGAAGCAGTTTTAACTCTTCTGTTCATGTGTGACATGTTTTGCTGCATTATGATACTACTTCTCCACTGACTTCATTTTTTACAAAAATATTTTTTGTTTTTAGTATGTGAGTATCCTTTCCACAAATTCTGCTTTTAGCCAGAACTTTTGATATAATTGATTACAATGAAAAACGTGTTTGGGGAAAAAAAAAAACTCTTGTTTATAATGCAAATACATTCATATTTCTGCTCAGTTTTTCTAGCCAGATGAGCACTACAGGAAATTTGTGCATAGCAGTCTTTTTGCTTGATCAATGAAGAAAATTAGCTCTGAAAATGGTGTTTTAGACGTAGCAGAATAAACTGGCACTTTGAGACTTTGTTATCTTTCCTGAATATTTTATTTATGAAGTATATTGCTGTATCTGGGAAGAAAATAGCAGAGGGAATGACAGCAGTAAATACTACTAGGAAGCCCAAATGAAATCAGCATGCCAGTAGTTCCTAATTTTGTTTTCTTCTTTCCTACCTAACTCCTGTACCTAACTCCTTCTCTTGTCTGTTTCTCAGTTATGCTTGTACTTCTAATTTTAACAGCCATTCTGATGCATATATGTTAATAGATTTATATAATCTATACAGTACGTCCCAGTAAGGCTGACAGTACTGCTCACAGCTCAATTCAAGTTAGAGCAGTATTTCAGGAAAGCATGCAACATAAAAATGGTGCAAAGAGAAATTAAACAGTACCTTTACTATACATTATATACATTTCATCTCTATTTCACACCCATTTTTATGTAATAACTCCCTTTTAGTCCTATCTGATGAGTCTAATTTTAGGCAATTAATATCTCTTAAGTGGTATGGAAGAAGTGAGTTTTGATGAAAAAAGACGGAGTGACGTAGAACAATAAAACCACAGTCATTATATAAAACTATCTGCATATATATATGTGACATATCCAAATGTGAGTCAACCATTTACCACAGTTACAAAACATATTTTCACAGCCATAGATGAAGAGGCAATTGCAACATGACAAAATTAGTCCAGCTGTGGTGGTTGCCTGAAGCTCCTGCAAGCATGTAGGTAGATTAATCACGTAGGATTCGTTTTGTTACTACCTACAGAGCCAGGGCCAAAAATCAGCAGGAAAATGCTTAGCACATTTTGCTTTTTAAAATTCCATCTTCTGATTGTTTAGGTAATATTACTAGGACCACTAAATTAGCTGAAATAATGGCAATAAGATGTTAAATCCACCGGCCTAAGCCTGTTAATACTTGGCGGATTCCCCAGGGGATATTTCTCCCTTTGTTTGAGCTTTACACCAGAGGAAGATGGCTGTAAATAGAAGGAAGTGTGACTCAACAGATGTATGGAGCACACTGACCTCCTTTATCTTATTTCTCTTTGCTCTTCCTATAGCTCTATCTGTTACTGAACTTAAAAAGAAAAAAAAAAAAAAGGCAAAAAGACAGGTTACATTCACTCATTTACATAGGCTGCTGATCAGACCCCAGATAATGATTCAGATATAAATGAGCAATCATTTACTCTAGTGGAAATTTTATAACTTAGAGCAGGATTTGTCCTAATTACTGTCTTTTACTGAGTATGAACCAGTGACCCGAAGGCATAAAGCTCTGTATCACATTACTAATTCCATGAGCTATTCAGTTACCTCACTTAGGAGCATTTAAAAAGCTTTTCTGAAAAAAATAGATTGGAAAACTTTCAGTATGTGGCTGTTGGAGGGACTGAGGAGAATAACTTGGAGTTATTCTCCCCTTCTACACAAACACCAAGCTCTCTGCAAACAATCTGACTTCTTTCTTCTTTCAAGTCTACCCAGCACAATCTGAGAAACACTTAACAAAACCCTTATCAAAACAATTTCAATATATCCTGTGTCTGCCAGGAAAGCATCCTATAATCTAGACCTCTCATTTGTCTTTCCTTCAATTACACTGCTTGTCAGCTTGCATTACAGATGAGTAACACAGAAACAGAAAGGCATACCCTCCGGAAGAAATATTTTCACTTTTACAGGATGAACAAGTTTAATCATACATAATAATTACATCAGTAACTGATAATAGTGATAGTTTCCTAGAATGCTCCTTAAATCCAATGGTAGTAACATTTAAAAGAGAAGTATATGCATACAAAACAAATAAAGCAAATTACAATACATGTTAAGAAAGTGTATATAATACACACATGATAGAAAACTTTCTCTCAAAAATCTCAGAATCTGTTTCTTTGGGGTAAAACTTAAACTTTCTCAGAAGCCATAACACTACAGATGGCCTGGAGAAGTAGAAGGGATATATTTTCCTTCTACAATCCAGCAGAATGAGGCAAGCTGCAATCTGAAGCTCTTCCAGGGATTTTTCACTGACTTACCTCAAAGTGCTGTACAAAGAAAGTTCAGTGAATTTGTTCCCATCGAACTGAAACTAAGGCACAAGGAAGTGCTACGGTACCTGTAAGGGAAGTGAGTTTCATCTGGAAGGAGAACTGAGGATTCTTGAGCAGTTTACGCTAGGACTGGTTGTGGTTTTTAATGGTGTCTGTGAAACATTCTGTGTAAGAGGCAGTTAGGCAGTTAACATTTGGAGGAAAGGACAGCATTTGACAAATACTTGACCTCAGGCACTCTGGAAGAACTTTCAAGTATGTAAGACCATTTGACTTTTGCAAAACAAAACAAAAATACCTGAATTTTCCAGGCTGTTGAAATGGTTGAATAGTATATTTTGCCTAACCCATTTCTTCTGCAGATTCTTGGAGTGTAACATTTTTAGAAATTTTTGCACTGAGCATAATTGAGGATGGATATATATATTTTTTTTTTCTGAAATGTTAAAATCAGGAAAATGTTCCTTTAACAGTGTGGGTTTCATAACCTTACTCCACCTATATTGCAGGCTCATGGATCTGAAGGATGTGTTAATTCCAGACTTTTGGTGGTCTTCCTGAAGAAGACTCTAAGGCATCATCTAATAAGCCTTTCCTCATACATGACTAAAACAATTATGCTATAGCTATATCTGGTCTATATATCACATGTCAAAAATTTAGATGTAGTTCTCCAAAGTAATTATATACCAGAGCAAAAAATAGAAACTGTATAAATCAACTGGAGAAGTATTTTCATGTTGCCTCTTCCCTTGTTAAAAAAAATCAAACAAGAAATGATCTTACTTCATATTCTCCAATAATATAAATCTAACTTCATTATTAATACAAGAAAATAGAAGGTGAAATTGGAACAAATATACCTTTCAGCCCTCCTCACTAACATGAGTATTTGATCAGCTTTATTTATTGGAAAAAAAAAACAAATAATTGTGTTAATATTCAGAACAGTCATACGACTGACCCCAACAGGCAGATAAACATAACATTAACAGTAACACAAATGGGTGAACACAAGTTTTATTTACTTTTTTTAAATGATAGAATTATTTTTTTCATACATTCAAAAGGAAACTAATTATGAAATAAGTCATGATTTATTTCTGCATTAAAAAGGACCAAGTATAATTTTGTATAGATTCAGGCCTTTATTCACTTTAGCATGAAACAGTAGTGGCTTTGTGATAGGTACAATAAATGTTATGTTTCTATTTTACTTTAAAAATATATATGAGTTGATTTGAAGTGCAATTAATATACTTCTAGTTTGGAATGCAATCTACCTTGAAAGAAGAGTTATGCTTTTTTGATATGCTGTTGAATATAACTGTAGCTGGATATTGTTTTAGTTTTTTAAAATTTTTATGATGCTTTCCTCTGAGCTGTTTTTCTCCTTTTTTTTTTTTTCTTTCCTGGAAAATGTACTCCATAGCTCCCAAGCATCTACAAAGATTATCAGCTAAGAATCAGACCGCTACAAATCTGGACCAGGAGGACTGTGTGTTAACAGAAATTACAAATCCATACCTGCCATCCATTTCCCACCCAATCAGAAGTCTCCAAAGCAAGCAGTGACTGATGTTAAGCTTAATTTCTTAGTCCCTGTTAAGCAAGACTGTTGCTTGGTATCTCTTTGCTTGCAAGTGGGTCATGTGTGGGGTGGTAACATTGGCTCAGATCACTGTTGTCAGGACTGCTCTGCCTACAGCCTTTTAAGATTTTTTTTTTTTTTTTTTGCTGTTACACACATTTTCTCCAGGCATTTGTAAGAGTCCCAGCTGCATCTGAATGGATTCGTTAAAATGGTTTTCAATATATTGCATCTGTATCAAATATAAATGCAATGTTCTCATAAAAAGGCATTGTCTCAGAAATTTCACATGGTCTTGAGATGATGTGGGTGCCCTGCAATGTTTGATTTCTCTTTAGAGGACAGCAGATTCCATTTCCCATAAAACCATAAAACTGATTTTTATAGTATGTAGGCCTGCCTACCTACAAAGTAAGGTGCTGTACTTTTGAAAGCTGCTCAGCTGCATAATACATTAAATGTTTCTTTCAAGGTGACTATGGGGAATGCTACTTCTAGTTTATCAAACCTATTTCTATTGAATTATGCACCCCTGTGGCAGATTACTTGCACGCTTTATGCCAGATGGATAGGATTCTGCGTATCAGTATAGAGCCTTGTAAACATCACAAATTCTTCCCAGGGTTACTTACTTATTCCAGATGGCACCCGCTGCGCTCGCTGTATCTTTCTTCCAGTCTGTGGGGCTTACTTTCCCCAAGCAACGAGAATGCTTTAGTATTTTACACAATTTTCCTATTTTTATGCCAATACATTGAAGAGAGCAAAAGCGAAAAGTGATTTGCATTTATGCTCAGTTCACACTGAATAAGAAAAAAAGGAACATTTATCCTAATATGTCTTTTTAATTCTAAAGTAATTTTCCCAGTTACCAAGGGCTTTTTGAAACTTGGAGTAATCATAGCCTGGTGTCTGCTGAACCCTTTACTTGCAAGAGCTCAGTCATCAGACTCTCTCCTGACTCACATTTGGAGAACATTATGAAATCTCTGTTATGACATGCCAATGTCTTTGGAACATTTAAAGAACTCATTTAAGTTACCTCCCAAGAATGTCGAGACAGTTTCATGCTTTGGCTATTTGTGAGCAACAGTACAATGGTCTTTGTATGGGTAACGCACTGATCACCGGGTCTGTGAAATTCTCATTACGCAGCTTTTGGAATAGGGAAAAGGGGAGTGATCGCCACTAATTTGAAAAATTGAGAGTCAGCTTTGACAATCGCATTCCCCATAAGTGAGTACAGGCTTGACTATGAAAATTTCAGCCACGTGAACACAGTTATGAAATATTATTTTCACTATGTTTTGCATCGTAAATCTAGAACTTAGTTTATGCCTGTTGTACGTGTCCTACGTAATGCACTTCAGGAGCTTTTAATTAAGTAAGCATGGAAAACTCCACACGTATGTTCTTGTATCATCAAACCTTTGGTCAACAAGCTGAATGCTGGCTCTTCAGTTTTAATCCCAGTTTATGACTCTGTACTGTCTTTGGAACAAAGGAACTGGTTAAAAACAGGCTTAAAGACAAAAACCGCATCTTTTCCTTCGGATGTGATTTCAGCAGTGACTCGGACCACCAGCATTGCTGATGCCGCTTTCTCTTCCAGCGTTACCCTTCATCTCATCCTCTTGCTTCATTTGCGGCATTGGACCAACCCGACCAACTCCCCTCTTCCACATTACCATCCACTACCACCCACAGTCCACCCCACAGCGTGTTGGTCCCTTTTCTTCCCATTTCCCACCCTTGTCCCCAGGGTCTCTGCTGTGAGTCCCACCTCTCAGCAGCCCCCTGCTTTCAGCAGCCATGGCTGTCATGCTCTCTCACTCCTAACTTTGTCTTTCCCACAGCCCTCTCTCCGCCAACACTTCCAGCAGCTCCTTCTCCTGCTCCCCACAGTTAGGATCCTCATGCTGTCTTATGCAACGCCCTGGCCCTTCCTACCCCTCTCCTGTTTCCTCTGCACTTTATCTGCAGCGCACTCATTAGGATCAGTCTGACAATCAGGCAGAATTCCTCCACTACCCACTTGCTTTTGCCTTCTGCCTAAGTACTGCCTTTTTTTTTTTTTTTTGAGTCCCTTGGTCACAGCTTGCTTTTTATTTTTATTTTTATTTTTTATTCTTTTTTCTGGTTTTGATTTTCTCCAGCCTAACTGTAGAACATCCTTTGGTAGTCCTTCCTATTTTTCCACACTGTCCCTGACCACAGGCAAGATCTCTCCAGTGACCTCTCCTGACACCAAATTGCTTCATTCAAAAGTTCCTCTAAAATATCTTTTCACTCTCATTCTCCCCAAATCTCAGCAACAAATAAGCTAGTTGTGTACTGAGAGCACTGCCTATCATGATAGGCAGCACACAGACCCTTTTCTCGTGTCTATGCAGCATTTAGCACAAAGAGGCTCACGCATTAAACAATGACCTCAACTGGATATAGGTAAATGATCTGCAGATACCTACTGGCTGCCAAAATTTCCTGCTGAAAGGAGCAGTCCCATTGTTACCCTTCAATACAGCAGTTCCCAGAGCTTTCAGTTCATGTGAATCAGAGCTGCGAAGAACCTGGGCAGCACAGGTCTGTGTCGTAGCTGGATGTTTCCACTACACACAGAACTTCCACACTCTTTTGGCTTAAAATGGGTTCAAATGTTCTTCCCTGGAAGGAAGTGAAAATGGCATTGGAGGCATTACCCATGCTTTGTGTAATTATTATGTGTACAGTGCTGACCCCAAACATTCACTCCCAGTTGCTAAAAGAATAAGTAATTGTGAGGGATGAATTAGAGTAACTTGATATGCACAGTGATTTAAAGTTGGTTAGCTAGGAAAATCCCCCTCCTCCCCTCACCCCCAAAATGACTTGATAAAATAAGAAAAGCAAATTTTTTCAAATGACGTCAATAGGTAAGTTCAACAAGCACATAACTGTTTATAGTCTTCTAAAAAGTGAATGGTCAAAGGTAAATGACTTTTCTGTACATGAGAAAATATAGTTATTTTCAAGGTATTTGGGACTTACTATAGCAGTGATGTATATCATAATATGTTTGAAAAGGTTCCAGCTTTATGGGATAATTAAATCTCAGATGAATATTATAAATACCTTTTGAATCACCACTAGTCTGTGCCTTAAAGGATAAACTATTATGTTAGCAAAACTGTCATCTTAAGTAAAATTACAAAGATTTTGGTTCATTTCTACTTTTCACACAATATATAATAGGAGATATGGAAGTAAATTCTTAGCAAAATCTAATTTTTTCCCCCTTGAGATATTGTAGTATTTATTCAACAGCTTTACGAAATTATTTTGTATTTGAGAGATTAACTTAACATGTAAAGGTAAATAATGATTTACTATCACAACCTAGTGACAAACGAAGAGAACGCATTCTGAGTGTGTTAACAACACACAGCAGAAACAGGCAAAAATAGACAAAAATGATAGTGTAACAACACTTTTCCATTGCTTTAGGCATTTATTATTGCCCTCACATTAGCAGAATTTATCTCAACTTGTTTCTCAGAATGGAGGCCTACATTTTGCATACATTCTAAAATAGATTTTCCTGTCACCTGTCATTCGGAAGAGTGACAACTCAATGACTTGCCCCCACAAGCTCTCATGGTCACTTCTGGGTAGAACGGCATCAACAATCGCTATATATTTTGGTATTTATGACAGCTTTGAGCGGTACATAGTGAATTACTTCCCAATGAAAATTTCAAGGTAAATATAGACTAAAATGAGTTAAATTATCTCTGCTGATGTAATGTTCCAGACAGTCACCACAGTTTCACAGAAAGCTCCTTGGGGTTTATAATGCCACAACACCCAGGGACGTGGTTTTATACATTAATCCTCTGGAATGAAAACACACAAAAAGGAAGGGTTACTTAAGGAAGACATAATGAAGACAAGGTAAAACAGTGTGCTCATCTGTGTGTTCTCCTTTTCTTCAGAATCCTGTGACATCAGTTATATCAACAGATTCCTCTGCATCCATGTTTGCATATACAGCTTGATCATACTCATACATATGAATCTGTTATAGACTTTCTTTAAGAACAAAGAAAAAAACCCACCACACTTCTTTATTGTTATTGATAATGTAACTTAAAAAATCATATTTACGTACATGTGTTTGTTTAGATGTATTATATAGATGCGTAGATATGTAACAGATATTTAAAACAAAACTAGATTGTGCTTTCATAAGAACAATCAAATGATAAAGAAAACATCACTGAGAACTAAGTCAAGCTTTGAACAATAAAGACAAGACTAACGGTTACACAATCAGCGTTCACTGTAATGAACAGGAACATTAGATGCTTCATAATTCCTGCAGATTGCTATGCAATGACATATTCAACATTTTCAGTTTAAGAAAAACGCCTGCTTGTCTGGAAGAAATTGTAGTAAAAGGATTTCTTGATTTTGTAGTTGAAATACCTCCTGTCATCATTTTTTTAATGTATGTCCTAGCTGCTGTGGTAGAATAGACATCATCATCTGTGACTTATGCAAAATGTACATGAATGTAAAAATGAGTTAAGTTGAGGCAAAAGCTTGAAACCTTATTTTGGCAAAGATGAGTTCCTACTATAGCATTTGGTCATGACATAGGATGCAGTTGTTTCAGAAGAGACAAACTATGGATTTAGTGTCAAGCATTTGAAAACTCTTTTGAATTGCACCCTGCATTTTCCCCTTAATTTTACTGCCTTGCCATTTACTTGTATCAAGAAATAAGATATCTCATGAAATTTCACACACCAAATTGATTCTGACTTGGATAGTACAGAGCGGAGTGAAACTGAGTTAAAGATGAATAGTAAGAGCCAAGTAAGAACCCAGTTGTCAAGATGCATGAATATGAGTTATTTCATACATGATTGTCATTTGAGTGGTCTTCAATCCCTGTCCCAAACCTGGACTTCCCTGGACATCGTGTGTTATGCTCAGATTGCACCAGCTACAACAGAGACCGGTCAGTTCCAGCAGAATTTCTGTGTCTGCTTCAAAGTTGTATGTTCAGAGAACAAGCTCCACGTGTGTCTGAGGTTTGTGCCAGTAACACTTAAAATCAAAACCACCGAGAGGGAGATCACACGGTCAGCGTTTTCCCGCTCATTTTGTGCAGGATACGGTGTACCGTTTGTTGCAATTTTCACGTTTTTGTTCAGATGGCCAGCAAGAGAAAACAATTTTCTTCTCTATTTGCATGAGCCTAACAAAGCAGCAGACAAAAACACGTTTTTAAATGAAAGAGTTTTAAATGCCTTTTTTTTTTTTGGTGTGTGTGTGTGCGTGTGTGAAAGAACCAGAAAAGAATGTTTGAACAGTACAGCAAATTTAAGGGCAGGGTCCTTCAGTTCGCGGAAATTTCCATACCGCTTGCGCTTTCCGCAGCGCACCTCCCGGCCGTGTCAGAGCCCGTCCTTTGCGGGCAGGGTCCGCTCGGTCCTGGCGGGGGGCACAGAGCCAAGTCCGGGTCTGGCCCCGCCGAGAGCACGGCCGGGGGCCGCCCTGCGGGGCGCGCCGAGCCCCAGGGGCTGCGGGGCGGAAAAAAGGGGGGCTCCCGGCGGGGTGGGGGCTCGCCGGGGTGGTGGTGGTGGTGGTGCTGGGGGTGGTGGTCCCGCAGCTCTCGCTTCCTCCTCCTCGCCCCTAAGAGCGAGCCGCGGGTGTCGGGGGCGGCTCCGGGCTCCTGCTCTGACCCCAAAACGAAGAGGGCAGACCCCGCGGGCGGACCCCCGTGGAGGGGTTTTCGCAGGGAGCAGCGAGCACCGGGTCCGACGACCCTCCCCTGCGGACCCCGGTCCCCCCCCCCACATCCCTCCCCCCTGTGCCCGCTCCGCAACCGCGCCGCCCCCGCGGGGAGGGACCGTGCGCTGCGGCGGCGACTTTGCTCTTTAAATCGCTCGGATTTAAAGCGGATTACGGCTCATCCCCCCCGGGACCCCCCCACAGCCACCACCACCAGCACCACCTCACCACACGTGACGGAGCGGCCCCGAAGGGGGCATCCCCCTCCCCTTTCTCCCTCCCCCCGTCCCCCCCCACCCTCCGCCGCCCGGCTCCGACGCCGGGGCGGAGCTCGGGGTGCGGGGCTCGGGGCTCGGGGGGCCGGGGTGCGCCCGTGGGTGCCCGTCCGATGCCGGGCGGCTGCGGGCCACCATGCAGAAGAGCGTGCGGTACAACGAGGGGCACGCCCTGTACCTGGCGCTGCTGGCCCGCAAGGAGGGCACCAAGCGCGGCTACCTGAGCAAGAAGGCGGCCGAGGCCAGCCGGTGGCACGACAAGTGGTTCGCCCTGTACCAGAACGTGCTCTTCTACTTCGAGAGCGAGCAGAGCGCCCGGCCCGCCGGCATGTACATGCTGGAGGGATGCAGCTGCGAGCGGGCGCCCGTCCCCAAGGGAGCCGCCGCCGGCAGCGCCAGGGAGGCGGCGCTGGACAAGCAGGTAAGCGGCGGGGGGACCCCCCGGCACCCCCCCGGGTCTGCCCCGGGGTCGGTGGGAACGCCGCTGCCCGGCGGTGCCCGGAGGTGCCGCGGGGCTGCGGGAGCGGCCGCGGGGATGAGCGCCCCGAGGGCACGGCCGGAGGTGGCTCCCGGGCAATGTGCGGTTGGCGGCGTCGTGGGGAGGTTTTGGGAGCCCGGGCGGCCTGTCCCGGCTCCGGTCCCTGCGCTGGAGGAGCCGAGCAGGAGCCAGAGGGTGCGGGAAGGCTGCGGGGGGCTGCGGGGAGGGCGGCATCCAGGCGGCTCCTGATGGTGGTGGCCGGAAAGGGACGCGGACACGGGGCAGCTTCCAGCCCCTCTGCGGGCACTGTAACCGTGCCAGGAGAGCTGCTAACCTTGCTCCGTGCCCGTGGGCTTCTCTCCCTTCAGAACTTGTGTGCTAAAATGGGACGATAAATGATTAAGCGAACTCCGTCCCGTGGCGACGCGTGCAGTGGCGCCGTGCTCATCTCGCTACTCCGAGGTGTGCTCCTGCGAGCGGCGATGAGCGAGGCTCCCAGGATCCCCCAGATCAAATTAAACGCGAATATTTCCCTGTCTGCTTTACGTTGGCTTGGTACGCTTGTTTATTGGTAGTGTTGTTAAACTACGGCTTGACTAAGGGAACTGCGTGAAAACAATGGCTTTTCCTATCTGTTCTCCGGGAATCTTAAATAGTGCTTTTATAGTGATGGATGCCTGTGTTGTTTGTAATTACATTTAGCGTTGCAGAGGCAAAATAATTACGTGAGAGCGAGCTGAAATTTGCTTTGCTTTAAACATCAACTATGTTTACATCTTTAAAAATGCTATTAGGCTAATAGTCTGCTATTAAAGAGCCAGAAGAACACTGTTGTTTTCTTGATTTCTTTTCTTTATACCCTTCTCCCCATTCACCTTTCACTTGATGCAGAATAGAACTTTCAAGTGTTCTTTTGCAGATGTTAACTCTTTAAAGTACACACTTGTTTGTATACTTATGCAGACAGAAACATCTGCTAAGGTGTTCAGGAAACTCCCCCAGTGATTAAAACTAATCAATAACAAGAATGAGAAAATATCTAAAAATTAATCAGTCGTTTTTATTCAGAAAACACGCTCATATTCTTACAGGAGTAAAGTAATAAAATGTGAGCCTTCAGTCTGATAACGGAAGACATCTATTTTAATCAGATCAGATAATCAGATGATAATGAAAACTCAGCGTTACATGTTAACTGCTGGTGGTGTAAGAATAGTGCTTTGATTTAACCACACAAATGCATTAATGGAATGAAAAAAAATATATAGAAGTTTTATGTCACTTTTTCATGAAGCAGATCTACCTTCTCCAAAAGAGACAGAGAGAAATATAAACTCTTGTTGTGTTAATTACTTGGGTAGTTTAGACGCTGGAGTGATTTGTACTATGGAATTACACAAGTAAGGGAGAGAGAGTAAGAAGAATTAATTACACAGGAGTTTCATTGACATCTTTAGAGTGAGTATTTGGAAAAACAGTGCATTGTCTTTAAGTTAAGTAACTGATGATTATGGAAAACGCATGCAAAAAAAAAATATTCTTTTCCTTAGCTCACAGCTCCTTTTCATTTTAGTTTGATTTGCTTCGGTATTGCTTGGCAAGACATATGTCAGAAAAAAGCTCTGATGAGAAGTTTTTGGAGTTAAGTGGGGAGAGTGCCGGCACTGTGCTTTGGTATACAGGAGACTGTGCTTCAGTCAGCAGACACATTCAGGTTTGGGTATCTGGCTCCTAACAGGCACAGCAGCTTAACTATTGCATGCTGAGCCACGCTGGTGCTGTTAGCTCTTCCAACAGTCTGCCATAAGGAACATTAAAGTGTTACAGGAACAACAACTCTGTTTTGCAGAAGATGCCAAATACCTTCAGAAGATTTGTCAGTTCCATTAAAATATTAAGAGCTTTTAAAAAAATTGTTATGACAATGTATTATTATTATTATTATTTTCTCTTTTACCTCTAGATATTAGTGGACTGTTTTGTTTCAGCGTCCTTCAGGATGATATTTTCAAAGCAATTTCTTTAAAAGTACAGTACATTTCTTAATATTAAGAAATTGCGTAGGGCATGAATCTGTTGATATTCTGTGAATGTGGCATTGAACTAAACGTGCTGTACATATTCGTGGTTTTCAGGGAGAGCTTTTATTTAAAAATAAAAACTGTTCTAATCTCCCTCAAAATTTATCAGAGTTTTTGTACATGCTAAGCAGCTGTTGCTGTCCACTCTGATTTTATTTCAAAATAATTTCAGGAAAAAAAAAAATATTGAAAGAGCAACTGTGTGGAAGAAGCTTTGTTTCAAAAGAGCAAATTATGATATGAAAGTACTACATTTGAAGAACTTAAAGTCTGATGTTAAAATGCTTCTCCCCACAGGAGCCACAGACTGTAAACAAGTGCAGCTCCCAACAACAACTACTCCTTTATGACCATGAGAGTGTAGATGATAATGAATTTCAGTTTTTCTGTCAGAAATTCTGGAAGGAGATTGGCTGTATATCAGTGAGTGGCTTGTTTCTTTCAAGAGTAAAATAAAGTGCCTAAAAAGTAAGCTTTCTTCAGTGTGTCACAGGAGACTGGCACTTGTTACCTTGCAAGTTCAGGTTTTTTTTTGTTTTTTTTTTTTTTTTAAGAATGATGGAGATGTGTAGTGGAATATAGATGTTACTATTTTGATTGCATTCAGAGGAGACCTGTATTTTAGCTTGTTTCATAACTATAGATTTTACATAGCAAAATGCTCAGATATAGTTACTAATAACTGTCCTAGTGTGTTTAAGCGTGTGAATTTGCTACGATTTGAGCAGACACTGTTCTTTGTATCTTTCCTACGATAATTTTCCTCCCACTTAGGAAAATTAAATGCAGTATTAAGTCCATGTCCCCACAGATTAACAGAATCCAATTATTTGAATTTTTACTGCTTACTGTAGCTCTGTATTTATTTTATAAAGGACGTAGTGGTTTCACAGTGTTTGAAACCTCACTGTTTTATGTACATTCATTGAAATAGCAAAGGCATATGTCACTAGCAGCTTTGGCTGTACCTCTCCTCTCATTCACTGTGTATAAAATGTAGCAACAACACTTAAAGGTCATTTTAGCTGAAGATGCAATGACTTAAAAGTTCATCTCTTAACCTGCATCAGGCCAAAGAAAAAACCTGTGTCACACAGCATCCTGTGTCTGATAGACCTTACACATGCTTGAGGAGTGATGTTGTCTTTTCAGCAAGATTTTGGCTTACCAGGTTCAGGTGTAGCATTGTCCATAACCCTTACTGCCTGTATGCAGGCACCTAACTTGTCGGATGGTTCCAGTGTGTAGGTCCAGCAGAGAGGCTCATGTTTTAGAAACTTCCTTCAGAATTTCAAAAAGGATGGATGAATTCGTCTCCTCAGTATCTGGGTTGTTCAGATGGCAGTGGTTTTGTAATAGCTAACAGTATAAATAGCGGCGTTGCTTTGAATAAAAGCATTCTTGGAATGAAAAATGTTTTTTCCCCTTTCAATTCTTCCTTTTTTTTTTTTTTTTTGAAGGACTACCTTCAGAAGAAGGACTTATTTCAAAAAGTGGACCGGTGGGAAAGTTTTAAGATATTAATGCTATTTGGAGTAGTGTTTCTGTCAGACCTTCTCATAAAAGATTCTGTAAATGGTTCCTGTGTAAGGATAATTTTGAGGTATCTCTTACTTTCCCAGATAACCGCTGTCCCTTCGCTTGTCATTTGTTGACCATTGTAAGACAATATAGTTTGTGGACATAATAAGCACAAAAAATATATTGTTTTAAAATGACTTTGAGATGCTGTCAAGGAGTAACCAAGAAACGAGTCGCTGACAAGGCTTCCCGCTCAAGGCATGCTGCATTGAAGAGGTTGCCTCTGACTCCTCATGAAGAGTTGTGAACTGAATTTACAACATGCTCTGTGGTCTAAGGCAACGGACAGCAAATAAATAAACAAACAGAAAAGTATAACTCTTGGGATCTCTAAAGTGACTGAACTTTGCTACTTGATAAATGTTTTGTAATTCAGTGCTTACCTGTTTGCTTAGTAGTGAGCATATTTTAGAAATAAAAAGAACAGAAAATACTATGGCCACATTTACTGCTCGTTTGCCAAAATTTAAGCATTTTTAGACATTTAATTGTAACTCTTGAAAATGTATGTGTCTTGCGTAGTGTTAAGAAAAGAGCTATTTTTAACTATGCAAAAGTGGGGAATGTACGTAGCTGAGAAATGAATTACAGATAGAATGAGTTTACTTTTGAAACACCTTCCTCTTAAAAGTTAGTTAAATCCACACAGACATAACTTGGAGAATACTGATGCCGTTCAATAGTTAAATATTATTCTTTGGCTACCTTCATCCATGCCAGGTGACTTTGCTCAGGATGTTGAGAATGACTCTTGTTTTCCATCCTTGAGTGTCAGTCACACTTGAGGGAAAAAGAAAATCGGAAGTGACGGTAGTAAAACCAGAATTTGTGGAGACAAGGTGTTATCGAAGAGAAATCATGCTGTGAAGTTCTTAACACTTCTTTGTGAGGTGCTGTAACATCATGAAATATTGCAGCATGTTGTGATGGAAGATCATGCTCCTTAGTTAAGTTGTTGGAGAAAATACTAGGTCCTAAGGCAAACGCCATTCAGCAAAGGTTTATTAACGGGAGATGCTGGGAACTCCCCATAGCAAAGAGGTGACATATCAGCAAGTGAAAGACTGGAAGCACATAAAATTAGAACTGCAT